>NC_086319.1:277564792-277707292 GCF_036172605.1 Pelobates fuscus | reverse complement strand
ATTGATTTGCAATAATAAAAGACTCCGTAATAGTATAACAAATCTAGGAATGACTTATTCACACTAACAAGTAATTTACAATCAGGAGTGATACACTTATCAAGTAACATCAGATTATGGTTATGGCAATCAATTGTACGATGCAGGCCAAAGCATGTATCACAGGTTATGTACCACACCCGACCTTCAAAGGAATAGATCTAGTACCATAATACAACCTAAGCTTCCAATAACAGGATTTCCTCCTATAGGACATTTATCAACTGATCACTGAGCACATGCAAGCATGAAACATAAGGTTGGCAAAAAGCATAATATAAAATAGACATCTATGATTGAGTTGGGTTTATTAACGAAAGGGATTGTTAGGTGGATAGGTGGAAGACAATATTTAGACATACATTATATATCCACTTGCCTTAATAAATAGCAGTCCCAAACTGTGATTAATCTCCTGGGTTTGATAAATGCCAATAGCCAATTACTGATATCAACTTATCAAAACTAATCTGCTAAATTGGATTCAGCAATTTATTTATTTTTATCTAATTGAGGTCAAACAGAAACTCAGTTGCTTATTTACAACAAATAAGACAGCCTTTTTATATCATACAGTTCCACACCTTGATAGAATTAATAGCAGATCGGATTGGTATATCAAAATATAGATCACTGTAGTATCTTGTATTAATTGTCAAGGGCAGTTAGTCACATTTAGAAAAATAGGCAAGCTTGGCTATTTGAAGGGAACAAATAGTCCCACACAGACTCTTTGTCTTAGAACCCCCTCTGCAGAAAAGGATTACATTTTTAAAAGTATGCCAATATTTGTTTATTTCCCCTCCAGTATTATCAAATGCAAAATTTACTTACGTATATAAAATGGTTATAGCCAGTTTAATTCATACGTTACCACCAATATGTGTTATATGCAATGGCGTACCTACCACGGTCGCAGGGGTCGCCACTGCGACTAGGCCGGTCACTTTAGAGGATCCCTGTGACCCTGCACTGACCCCTGCAACCATGGGCTGCCGGCATACCATCTGGGGAGAGTTGTACTGTGCGTCTCCCCTCCTGCCTGTGTATAGCGTGGCCCGAGCGGTCTGACAGGAAGTTCTCACTAGAGAGGGCCCATGGCATTTTTTGAACCAAGGCCCCGTGGTTTGTAGTGATGCACAGAAGACTGTGCCTAGTGAAATTCCAAGATGGTTGCTAGAGTAAAGGCTGATTTATACTGAGGTTTTGGTTTTCTAATGATCTCTGCACCTCTGATGGTATAAATACAAAAAACCCCAACCAAATCGGGATACGGCTGTAAATTCTATAAAGAGAACATACAAAAAAAGCACAATAGTGTGATACAGTAAATACAATATATCTTGCGCTAATAATAAATGCACTCACGAGATGATGTAGATAAAGGCGCTCATAGGGTGCCTCCCCTTTCCAATATGGAATAGCTGAAAGGTACATGGGACTCCAGGAGTCCCGTGTACCTTTCAGCTATTCCATATTGGAAAGGAGATTACTAGCCCCCCATAGCATCAGGGGAGGCACCCTATGAGCGCTTTTATCTACATCATCTCGTGAGTGCATTTATTATTAGCGCAAGATATATTGTATTTACTGTATCACACTATTGTTCTTTTTTTGTATGTTCTCTTTATAGAATTTACAGCCGTATCCCGATTTGGTTGCGTTTTTTTGTATTTGTTAAGATCGTTTGTTGTGGATAACGATCCCGGGAGGCTGCACATTAACTGAAGCTAAGTAATTCTACACTACCTTGTGGTGTTTATATTTGTTGGTTCTTTTGTTCTGATGGTATAAATATCTGCTGATTTTGTTTGCGGAGCTGACCTGAGAGAAGTCCATACTGCCTAAATGTAGCTCCTTTTAGCCACCTTCTCCTTATCTAAGTGCAGGTCCAAAAAGTGTAGTTTGACATTACTTACCCATATTGAATGGGTAGATGTTTTACATAATACCCCAATATTTGTTTATGTATTGTTGCTACCTGTCCAGCAGATGACTCTCTGACCCCAGGAATTCCTAATCTAGAGCTTTAAGTGTTATGGTATGTTGTAAAACTTTTCGTGGAATCGATTGACCTATGTTTAACCCAATATACTTTGATCAGTTTATACCTGTCCATTCACTTTAGCGTGTTTGTAATTTTTTTTATAATATATAGATTCTAGACAGATATTTCATATGACAATGTTGCTATACCCCTCAGAATTGTAAAGGCTATTGTTAATGTAATGCATTTTATTATTTATCATTTAAACTTTATCCTAGTAATGGTAGACAACATACTTATTTATATAATTGCATATAAATATATCTAAGTGTTATGTTGGTATATTTAGAATATATTTATATTGTTCAACATGATTATTTCTCCTTCAAGAGTGGTAAAAACAATGATCATTCATATAATAATTTCATCAATATACATTAAAGAATTAACCATTTTAGCTTATGAATACCCTTCCTTCATTATCATCTTGACATATTACAGATTACCATTTTCTTCAATCATATTAATCAAATATATTTGAGTATTTTATCGAATTTGTATGAAACATATCAAACATTATATCCTCAGTGACATTTACTAATATCTAGACACATGATTATATTTAGTTATGTCAAATGTTCAGAATTTATCAACACATATCCTAACAGTGCCTTCATATCAATTCATGAAATTGCTTTGCAATTTTTGTGTTTTTTTGTGTTTTTTACAAATTCACATTTTTTTTCCCCCCATAGATGAAAACAAAGCATAATTTTAAAATGTTTTTTTTTTATCTTAACTTTCTCAGCCTCTATTGTGCTATCCACTGTATTCAAATGCTCCCTTTCAATCTTAAGTAAGTTACTGCCATTAACATAACTGAGCATTCTAAAATAAAATTCCATTTCCTTCATTTAAATCCTCTTCAGAATTTATCTTGGGAGGAAAAGGAAAATTGGGTCTAAGACTTCTAGGAACTAATATTTGTTCAGTATAATGCTGTAAACAATGAAATCTCACACGAAATCCTAAGTTTCTGTTGATCTAAAATAAACCATCAATATCATTACCATTGTTTAATGGAAGGAAGAGGATTTATAGAAAACTCATTTGTCACCTCCTCCGAAGCAAAATAAAGATTCACCACTGAAAAAAGTTGGTTATCCTTGCACTGTTCAAAGCAGTAAATAAACATAAAAGATAAAATAATTTTCTAGTGCTTAAAAAGTCCAAATGTGAAAGGCAGCTGTTACCCCTAAATCAGAATCTCTCTTGTCTGGTCGTTGATGTGAAGTAGAGGAGATGTAAAATAGGAAGAAGTGCCTTGGAGGGATCTTCAAACTCCAAGTGGCATGTAGTGGAAAAAGAGAGGAGAAATATATGGTGCAGTATGTCAAATTTCCAAAATAAAAACAGAAGAAAGTACACTTACAGTGTAGGGAGCTATCTCTTAGCTCTAGATGTAATAAGTGGGCAGTACGATCGCCGCCTATTGAAATCTTGGTCCGACTGAATCAGGTATGCATATGTAACATAAACACAAGAGCAAAAAAATAGTGCAATATGGCAGGAAACCAAAACTTCATAAATAGTATAAAAATGCACACTCACATTTGTTAGAGCACTCTATGCTCCTTGCATATGGCCAGGAGTGGAATAATCCCCACTCTTGGAATATCGGTGCATACTTGTTTCTTTCTATGGGTAGGTAAACAAAAACAAAAAAGGTTTAATAGGTACTCTAACTTAGCTGTGTAACCATATAGAAAATGAGCTACAAATAGAACACCTCTACAATCAAGGAGATGGGGATTAAACCCATAGAACAAAACACAATAGCAATTCAAATGTAACTTTTATTAACTCAATTTTAAAAAATGCCAGTTTCAGAATTAATTGCAAACACTGATTTGGCAGTTGCCCTGTGATTGTTAAAAGTGACACGTTAAAGTAATTTTACTATTGAACTGGTGATATAACAATGCAAAATAATTTGTGAAGAAATGACCATAGACATGGTTTCAGGAGAAAGAGTTATGTTAGTGGGAGAAGCATTATATCATTGGGCCCAAGCAGCATTTAGGGCCAGCACTGCAGAGTGCACTAGGGGAATACTCAATAAGACATACATATGTTGTCATATGTCATAAAGAGTTATTGCTGAGAAGCATCAGAATTTGTATTCGCACTAGCTGCCTGAGGTATTTTAATTACTAGAGCCACACTATGCTGTGGAGAGTGCTCACATCTAGCTTCACACAAAATAGAGCACTCACATGTAGCACCACACAATGCAATGTGCTCACATTTAGCTTCATACAACACAGAATGGTCACACATAGCTTGCAGAATGTCGAGAAGACTTAGCCTTACAAAATGAGTATCCTGAGCTGTCAGTTTTACACCTGCAAGCCTAGCTTCTCCTTAACCCAGTGAAGAAAGGTGGTTCTACCCAAATTGGGGAAAAAAATCTGTCTGATGCTGGATACTATACAGGAAAGATTGTATGTAGGAGATATAAGCAGAGCTTTCTTAAAGGAATACTATAGCATTAAGAATACAAATCTCTATTACTAAGGCTATAGTGCATTAGGAACTTGTCTATTTCAGGTCCCAGTCCCCCAGTCGCTAAAAGGTTTTACTAAAAAATATTTTCTTGCTTTTTTCCACTGTTGAGACTCCCTTGACACTGCTCAACTCTTCTGCTTCAGTGACATCACAGAGGACGCTGAGACACATCTGCTGATAGTTCAATTCCATTCCTTTCCATAGAGCAGCATTGGGGAGCCTAATGCACATGTGCGACAAGTACCGAGAGCGCAGGGGCAAAACAACCAGATCACCTCATTGAGTGGCATTAGGCCTACCCCATATAGGAAAGTGTTGCATCAGGGGTTTTGCAAGATGTCGGACTTTCTCATGCAAAGCGTGAGGACCTCAAGTGTAGTTTCATGAAGTTAAACTCTATAAAACAGTCGGAAGAGCCACCATGGGCACCCTTAACACTGCAATGTAAATATTACTTTTTCTCTAAAACTGTAATGTTTTACCTTGCAGGGTTAAGGGACAGGGACACTGCACTCAGACACACAGGTCACATAATCTGTGTCACACTTTCCCTCTCTGTAAGTGTCACTTTCTACCTCTCTTTACTACTCTCTCTGTCACTTCCCTCGTTGGTCACTCACTCATTTACATATTATAAATTGCATCCTCTTTCCTTCTATTATATAAACCCCATAAAATGTTGTCACTGGTTTTGGACAAAAATGTTGTCACTGTTTTTTGACATACATTTTGAAAAAAAAAAAAATGGGGTATAGGCTAACCAAACAGTAATTTCAAAAGTAATTTGGGACTGTTGGTAAGTATCAATGAAACACAGATACCAAATGCTGAATGAATGTTTGCATCATAATACAAATATAGAGATTTAAATGATACAGCGATATCTAGCCAGTATATATGGAGTGACAGATAGTAAGAAGATCTGATGTAGATGATATATTTCTTGCCTACTGTCCCTGTGAAGGGCATTCACACACTCTCGCCCCCATTCCTCGCTCAGTACAGGTGCTGCCAGATGCCTCATTGCATTAGATATGGGGATTTAATGAGTTTTGTAATCCAGAGCCAGTCAGATAAGCACATATCATTCCTCACACACCTGAAGGACAAGCAATGTCACCCCCACTTCATGAACAATCCCACACTTTCTCTAGCAAATTATCTCCAATGCCTACTTGGCAAATGTGTTCTCTCCTGAAATGGAAACACGCCATTTCAAGCAAAAATAAATACCATTTATTTATGGTCATTATGACTGGAGAATATTGCTTATGGACATCTAGTCATTGAACTATAAATCACATTACTCTTTAGAAGTCTGAATTCTTCACCAGTTAAAAGTGGTGCATGGCTTTTTCAGTATAATCAGAAATAATGTTGCCATTAAGTTATTGTTTGTGTTTAATTCCGATCACTAAGAGCCGGTGTGATCTAAGGATTAAGAATATACAGTATCTCACAAAAGTGAGTACACCCCTCACATTTTTGTAAATATTTTATTATATCTTTTTATGTGACAGCACTGAAGAAATGACACTCTGCTACAATGTAAAGTAGTAAGTGTACAGCCTGCATAACTGTGTAAATAACTATTGTAATAAGTATTGCCCTGTGTAAATAACTCAACACACAGCCATTAATGTCAAAAGTGAGTACACGCCTAAGTGGAAATGTCCAGATTAGGCCCAACACCTAATCTAGGCAAAAACAAGGAGCGTTTATTTACAGTATATATGAGATTAACTTACTTGGGGAAATATTTTTTTCCTGAAAGTAAGTGGGTTAATCTCAAAAGAGCAGTGTAGCAGACCACAGGTAACCCGACCAGTTACCTCCACTACGTCCTTCCTTCCGCCACTCTGGAACCACTCAAAGTATCAGGAGACCCATTCCCCCCAGTAACTGGATGAAACACAGCTCTGGGAGTACAACACAAGGGGCAATACGAGGGGGAGTGGAACACATGAATAGCAGTGGTTTTGCCACACAGCTCCCCCTTAACCACAAGCCAGCATACACAGTCTGATCCCAACTCACAGATCACTTCTCCAGTTGTCTGTCTTGACAACCCGTCGGCATTCCCGTTTTGCTTACCGAGTCGGTAATGGATTGTGAAGTCGTAAGGTTGTAGTGCCAAGCTCCAAAGTAACAGCCTGTCATTGTCTCCAGTGACCGAGTTAAGCCACACCAATGGGTTGCGATCTGTGAGTAAGGTGAATTGCTGTCCGTAGATATAGGGCTGCAGCTTTTTGAGTGCCCACACCACTGTCAGGCACTCCTTTTCGATGGCAGCGTAGCTCACCTCCCTGGGTAGAGGTTTTCTGCTCAGGTAAGCTACGGGATGTTCTCCGCCATCATCCCTGACTTGGCTCAACACTGATTCTTATCCAAACATAGAAGCATCCTTATGTCACATATTCATCCGCACATAAAAATGTGGTTAATGGCATTTACCGTCCTGACACTAAAAGTTGTGCCAAGCAGCAATCATGCACATGGAAACCTGGTAATTGCTTTTGGGTTCAAAGGCCGGTCATGGCCAATCATATCCACAGGAGGGTTTGTGCTGAACAGCAATCATGCACCTGGAAACCTGATAATTGCTTTTGGTTCAAAGGCTGGTTACAGCCAATCGGATCCACAGGAGGTGTATTTAAACCCAATTCTCCTTTAGCTCAATGCCCTGTAGTGGTTTAATCGTGATGGTAATCCGACAGTGCATTCCTGATCTTGATTTTCTGGAATTTGACTTTGGCTTAATTTTGACTTCCTTGAATTCTGGTATCCTTGACTTTTGGCTTTCCCTCATCGTTGTGTCTGATTCTGTGTCCCTGACTTCGGCTAGTATTTTGACTATTCTTGGAGACGTTAAGTCCGGCCATTTTAAGGTCCGGTTATACATTATCCTTAGTCCTAGGTGTGACACAGTATGCGTGCTGGATCAACTTGTAATCCTGACAGTTTATAACCCTCCACAAACACTAGATGAAACATAGTGTAGGGTGCAAGAACACAGCTTATTGTTACCAAACTGCTGTGTATATAGGGACAACAGCAACAGTGGTAAACTAGAACAGTACTAACATTATTTGATCACCAGACACCAGGGTGCCATAATAATAAAACATAGTAAATCTGTGTTTTGACATAAGGTATATACACAAATCATACTTTGATAGGTCTCGTTCCACCTAGCAAGGTGTCCAAAATGTGCCTGGATCGGATGTGTTTAGCCCAAGAAATTGCCAAATGAAGTTTAACAGGGATGAGGCTATATCCCGATCCTGCATGGAGTTCCAGGCTGCTGCAGCTAAGTGCCGTTCACTGAAATTGTCTGTTTCCTTCTTTGAAAAGAGTGCCTCCCATGGCTCTTATGTAGCAATTGTCAGCTTTTCCCTCCTCTACCTCTCCTCTAAAAAGCATTCTCATAGGTATTAAATTGTGCGAGTAGGAATGGCCATTAGATTCACTGGCCAGCCGCACTGGACCAAGCCGACTTAGAGTTCCATGTAATTGGCGTCTGGTCATGCTGGGAGTGTTGCGGTTGTCCCGGGCTTCTGGGACAGTTTTAAAACCTGCGAATGCCCAGATGTGCAGTGGACATTAGATATGTCCCCTGTAAGTGCCAGCAACTTCTTACTTCAGCCCCTTGCACTTTATCTGCCAGGAACTCATGTCAGTGCTGAACTCTCAAATGCACAGGTTCACAGCATTAATGTCTAGTTGAGGGTCCTGCAAGACCACAGGAGCTTCCACAATGAACCATAATATGCCTTATTTGAAAAACATATTGCAGAATTTTGACTGAAATATCCAATCTTTGGGGGCATGGTTTGGCTGCCAACAAAGATGGCTGCATACAGCTTCCCTCCCTGAAAGCTCAACGACTTACCTGTATTTTTTTGTGTCCTGACAACAAGTAATGGGGAAGTCATCCCACTCCTCTGGGTCAGGGAAGACCTCTGCCTCCAAACAGGGGCCACTCACCTCGTCCCTATGGGAACACTCGTCCCTGATGACACCCAAAGATCTGGTCCAAACAGGCCCAAGCAGGTCCCCTCCATTGGAGACCTCATGTTTCTCCTCATCAAGGTCAGAGACTGGTTCTGACCCACCGAACAGAGCTGCAAGATTGGCTGTCCCTGTTACAGGCTTCCCCCACCAAGTGGCTGTGGCCGTCTATGCGGGCCAACTTTCAGACCCTCTGTGCAGAGCTGCATGATATGGTCAACTGAGAAGGCTGCGTAGAGGGGGAATGTGTCACCATAAGGTCAGCTCAGACATTGACCACAGCCAGAATGCTGACAATAGCATAATAAATGCATATCATGGCCCTACACATAGAAAATCTGGACAACCGCGGATGCCAAAACAAAATAAAGCTCTGTGACCTACCAGAGATCAAATATTCCCTGATTCAGTTCTGTACACACCTGCAGAGTATTTTCAACGAGCTGCTGGGCAGTGAAACCCAAGGTCCAATCAAACTTGTGAGGGCACATTGTGCTCTACAACCGAAAGGCCCACATGAGGTCCCCCATGAGATGTCATCTGCTGCCTGAGAAACTATGAGACTAAAGATGACATACTCTGCAAACTGTCTGCATACTAGCCTCCAGAAAGGTGACGACACTCAGGCAGACACAGACTCCAGAACCATGTTGCTAAAGCTGACTATAAATCACAACTGACTCTACAGGCTGTACAAAATATGCATTTCTTACACAGTAAGCCAGAGAAGTGGGACTATAGATACCAGCAAAGATCCATAGCAGTCACAAGGGCAATCTCACCATACATGTTGGCCAATGTTTAAATATTTTCATTGTTTGAGTGGCACACAATGGCAGGACCTCACTAGTCTTGCATACAACCCTAACCCAACTGAATCAGATATTCCGTGTTTTACCAACATAGCAACTGCTCTTTGCTCTATTTTAAAAACACTATGCAACTGTAATTTGCAACATACATTGTATTATTTCATTTGAGCCTGGTTTATTACAACTAGTGATGTCGCGAACATAACATTTTCTGTTCGCGAACAGCGAACGCAAACTTCCGCAAATGGAAAATTACATAGTTGATGCAGAGTCTGGTTTTAATCCATAAAGGGCATAAATCACCTAACATTCCTCACATTCATCAAGCACCTCACTGGCATGTTGTTTCGCCGCTGGATATCGGAAAAGTACGCCATGGCTGTGTAGGAAGGCCTGACATGGCCACACACCTTCCTGGCCTGCTTATGGACGTCCTGTAAGCCTGGGTACTTATGCACAAAGTGTTGTACGATCAGATTACACACATGTGCCATGCACGGCACATGTGTCAACTTGCCCAAATGCAATGCCGCCAACAAATTTCTTCCGTTGTCACAAACCACTTTGCCGATCTCCAGTTGGTGCGGAGTCAGCCACTGATCCACCTGTGCGTTCAGGGCGGAAAGGAGTGCTGGTCCGGTGTGACTCTCTGCTTTCAGGCAAGTCAACCCCAAGACGGCGTGACACTGCCGTATCCGGGATGTGGAACAGTACCTAGGGAGCTGGGGGGGTGCTGTTGATGTGGAGCAAGACGCAGCAGCAGAAGAGGACTCAGCCGAGGAGGTTATGGAAGAGGATGGAGTAGGAGGAGTAGAGGAGGTGGCAGCAGGCCTGCCTGCAAGTCGTGGCGGTGTCACCAACTCCTCTGCTGAGCCACGCATTGCTTGGCAGCCGTCAGCAGGTTTACGCAATGCGCAGTGTAGGTGATATACTTGCCCTGACCATGCTTTGCAGACCAGGTATCAGTGGTCAGATGGACCCTTGCCCCAACACTGTGTGCCAGACATGCCATTACTTCCTTTTGCACAATCGAGTACAGGTTGGGGATTGCCTTTTGTGCAAAGAAATTTCGTCCGGGTACCTTCCACTGCGGTGTCCCAATAGCTACACATTTTTTGAACGCCTCAGACTCCACCAGCTTGTATGGTAAAAGCTGGCAGGCTAAGAGTTCAGTCAAGCCAGCTGTCAGACGCCGGGCAAGGGGGTGACTTTGTGACATTGGCTTCTTATGCTCAAACATGTCCTTGACAGACACCTGACTGTGGGCAGATGAGCAGGAACTGCTCAAGGCGAGAGACAGAGGGGCGGATGGTTGAGAGGGGGCAAGGAGGACAGCAGTGGTTAACCTGGCTGAAGATGCTGGACCAGGAAGAGAATGGCGACTTTGAGTTTGTGTGCTGCATGTACTCATGTGTTGGTCCCATAGGCGTTTGTGATGTGCGATCATGTGCCTTCGCAAAGCAGTTGTACCTAGGTGGGTGTTGGACTTCCCACGACTCCGTTTCTTTTGACACAGGTTGCAAATGGCATCGCTGTTGTCAGAGGCAGACACACAAAAAAAATGCCATACTGCTGAGCTCTGCAATGACGGCATTCTGGTGGTGGCAACAGCATGCGTTGATTGGCGTGCTGTCTGGCTGACCCCGGGTGCCAATGCATGCTGTCTGACTGTGCCACTAGCTCCTTGCGACGACCTCCCCCTGCTTCCAACTCGTCTCCTCCTCCTCCTCTCTGTCTCCCCATCTGAACTTTCCCCTGTTCTTCTTCTCTTCTAGCGGGCACCCATGTGACATCCATGGACGCCTCGTCATCATCAACCGCTTCACTTGTATCTGACAACTCTGCAAAGGAAGCAGCAGTGGGTACAACATCATCATCATCACACTGTTTGTGTGTAATGCTGCCTGACTGAGACATATCCCTGTTATCTACATCCTCCGGCAATAATGGTTGCGCATCACTCATTTCTTCCAACTGATGTGTAAATAACTCCTCTGACATACCAAGTGAAGCGGCTGTGGTGCTAGTGTTGGTGGTGGCGGCAGACGGGCGAGTGGTAACTTGAGAGGTGCCCGAAGCTAAGCTGGAGGAGGATGGTGCGTCGAGGTTCCGAGCGGAAGCTGTAGAAGATTGGGTGTCCTGTGTTAGCCAGTCAATTATGTCCTCAGAACTTTTCAAGTTCAGGGTACGTGGCCTCTGAACACTGGGAATTATTCTAGGGCCAAAGGGAATCACAGAACAACAACCACAACGGCCCCTGCGGGGTGGCCTGCCTCTGCCTGTCATTTTTTTTTGATTAGTGGTACTATGCGTGCAAGCTACTGTGACAACAGATATGAGTGGTACTGGTGTGACACTATGCCCTGGCAGGCCCTGAAACGCACACTCATGAAGGAAACTGACTGCTATTATATTACAGTCCAAAAAGTTTATTTTTTATCAAATGCAAGCTATTGGGACACCAGATATGAGTGAGTGGTGGCACTGGGCAGGCCCTGAAACGCACACTAGTGAAGGAAACTGACTGCTATTATATTACAGTCAAAAAAGTTTACTTTTTTTTAAATGCAAGCTATTGGGACACCAGTGAGTGAGTGGTGGCACTGGGCAGGCCCTGAAACGCACACTAGTGAAGGAAACTGACTGCTATTATATTACAGTCAAAAAAGTTTTGTTTTTGTTAAATGCAAGCTATTGGGACACCAGTGACTAAGTGGTGGCACTGGGCAAGTGGGCACAGTATACGCTGTGAGCCTGACACACACGCTGTCAGACAACTAACTGCTATTCAATCTATTACAGTCAAAATTTTTATTTTTTTTTAAAATGTACACTACTGTTACACCAGATATGAGTTGCACTGGTGTGACACTGTGCCCTGGCAGACCCTGAAACGCAACTAGTGAAGGAAACTGACTGCTATTATATTACAGTCCAAAAAGTTTTTTTATTGTTAAATGCAAGCTATTGTGACACCAGTGAGTGAGTGGTGGCACTGGGCAGGCCCTGAAACGCACACTAGTGAAGGAAACTGACTGCTATTATACTACATTAAAAAAAGTTTTTTTTGTTTAAATGCAAGCTATTGTGACACCAGTGAGTGAGTGGTGGCACTGGGTAAGTGGGCACAGTATATGCTGTGAGCCTGACACACAGGCTGGCTGGCAGGCAGGCAACTGCAATTACATTACACAGAAAAAAAAAAGCAGACTGATGTTTTAGCCCTAAAAAGGGCTTTTTGGGGTGCTGTCCTTACAGCAGAGATCAGATGAGTCCTTCAGGACTATAGTGGACACTGAATACACTAGCCTAGCTATCAATTTCCCTATCAAATCAGCAGCAGCTACACTGTCCCTACTCTCACTAAGAATGCAGCTTCACAATGAATGTAAAATGGATGCTGTCCAGGAGGTGGGAGGGCCTGGCAGGGAGGGTCTGCTGCTGAATGGCTGGAATGTGTCTGCTGACTGTGAGGTACAGGCCAGGGTCAAAGTTTACTCAATGATGCCGTCTGTGGCGAACGCGAACAAGCGATGTTCGCCAGGAACTATTCGCCAGCGAACAGTTCGGGTGATCACTAATAACAACTCCTAGTGTATACTGGCAAACACTCTTAATAAAACGTTATTCACAAAAAATAAAATAAAATCCATGCTTTGACTATACTTGAGTATTTTTCTAAATCAGCACTTTTTTTTCTCTACTTTTTGATCTGATTTCAATGCACTTCAATTCAGTGTTTAGTAAATAAGCCCCAGTGGTATGTGTCAAGGTTACTGTCCATGTAGTTTGTCTAAAGAGAGAGAGGGTGCTTTCTTGTTTTTCATCAAAACTTCCACAGCTGCTGTAACTACAGAAAACCATTTTTCTCCCTTCATTTTGGCTTCCATTAAGTGACAGCTATGACAGGAACAAAATACCAAAATGGCCCTTAATTGTAGCCTTCTGATGCTCTGAATGGAGCATGTATTGGATCTCGCTGCTGACAGGGCCATGGCATGAGATTAATTTACCTGGATTTAAAAGTTTTATAATCTAGATTCTAGTTACAAATAAAAGTCAAGTCACACAGAAGCTGGATGCTGTGGATGATTCTGGTTAAAAATAAGATACTGATGGGAAGAACATAAATTTGGATTGATGAAATTGGTGCTTTTACTTGCAATCTATATCTTTACAGATTGCACCTGAAGTATGTATTGTGAACCTTTTTTGTACTGTAAGGGTTTCTTTATTGCACTATATAGACCAGGGGTGCCCAAAAAGTAGAACTACAACTCCCATGATGCATTGCATGCCTTAAGAATTCATTTGGAACAGGGGTGGGGAACCTTTGGCCTTCCAGATGTTGTGGACTACATCTCACTTGATGCCTTGCCAGCACTAGAGCTGTAGGAGCATTATGGGAAAAGTAGTCCAAAACATCTGGAGGGCCAAAAGTTCCCCATCCCTGCTTTAGAATGACAACGTATCATGGAAGCTGTAGTTTTAAAACATCTGGGGATCTACCTTTTGGGTACCCTTGATATAGATTTTCCATTATACAGATGTGTATGAAAGGTCAATATAATAGTAATAAAAATCATTCTAAAAGGTGCACAACATAATGCAGTGGCAAATTTGGCATTTTAGTGCCACTCATCTTACCATTTGCTCCAGACTAGAGTGCTGTTTTTACAAGACATACTAATAATTTTGCCTTACAGGACTTCATTCTTTATTTTGTCTTAAATAGATTATTCTGTCCCTCTGCATCTCAGCAGAGGAACTACAAAGTAAGCATCTAGCAATGTTGATATACATTTTGCTATTCAAATTTCAGTTTCACTGCAATGTAGAGTTTAGTGAATAACCCAATCTGTGCAGGATTACCAGGAGTCCTTGCAGCAGCAGGAGTGAATTCATAATCTTTTCAATGCTGAACATTTGTTTGGGCACGATTGGGTTTTGTATAAAAAGTGTTGTTATTTGTTCCTATATTTGACCAAAATATTTACTTCCAAAGTCATGCATGTATTCATTAAGGGTATATCTACTAAACAGCTATTTCAACTTTTTTTTTTTTTGCCAATTTGCGCAGTGGAGTGTTTATGGAATTTTTAAAAATCCTTCAAATTGCAAACGCAGCTTTTTTTTTTTTTCTTTTAGTAATAGCACTAATTTGCCTTTATTTCTAATGTAATGTAATCAATTGTAGAATCATCAGGGAAAAAAAGATATAGAATCGAAAAAAAGGAATAAAAATTGTCAGAAAGATGGATTATTTCGCTTCATTAGAGGAAATGCAGAGAAGCCACCAATGTAAAAAGGAGAGAGTAACAGTTTATACTTTTTATACTAAAATGACTGAAATGTGAAAGTGAGTGCAACATTCTTATATGTAAACCCCAACATTATTTGAAAAATGTATTTAAAACCCAATTTCTGACACATGGATATCTGTACTTCTGTACCCACCAGAAGCTTTAGACGTATATAAATGAGTGTATTCTTCTAGAAGGAAGACATACAGACAGACAAACAGATACATTCATACATACATACACAGAAAAATTTAACACATTTCCTAAAATACACAATTGTATGTGTGATTAGTTAACACCCCCAGAATCTTCCAGAGCATTGAAGGGGTTTTAAGCAGTCAATTTTGCTCTGGGAACAGAAAGCAAAATAATGATTTATTAGTGAACGGCATGTTACTTCTAATTTTACAAAGAGAATTATTTTTGTAACATCGTTGGCAATTAGTGCTCAGTTGGATAATGGTAAACTTGTAACAATCACAGCAGTGCAGAGATTAACACCTATACTGTGTTTATAAATCCACTGGCTAATAGGCTTAACCTCTTATTGCCACAGGGGCCTGAACAGTGTTGTATACACTACAGTTCCCCATCTATTCCACTCCCCAGTAAACAGCAACCATATTCCTTAACAGCGGGTATGGGAAAGGTCATAACCACTGATTTAAGTTGTATGGATAAGGTCACTAAGCAGGTAATGTAACCTGCAAACAGTTAAAGCACAGATCACTAAATCCACAGCTTTTACCCAATGTGCAATGAACTGTTATTGGCAGCTAGCACAGTTATTTTAATAGGAGGTCATATTTGCATAAAAGAAGATGTAAAAGACAGTTAACCCTATGGTCTGATTCTACTAATGTGTCAGGTTCCTTTGCAAAAATAGCAAATATCAGTCTATTGATGAGTAGCTCAGCTTTCCAGACCTACCATGTTTTTCTTAACACTTATCACTACTTCATACTGACAATACGTGAAAAGACCGCCACATAAATAAATCAAAAGCTAGCAGCTACAGAAGGGTTTACATTATCCTATGCTGATCCTTTTAAAAGTAATGAATATATTGCTAAGTTTGTTTCCGTCATTCAAGAACACATTTTTCTTTTACAGCAATTAATTATGGGAAAATCATCCTTGTATCTTATTATTTAAAATAAAAGATTCTATGTATTATAATCTCATTGTTTATATATTTGTAATGTATACATCCTTGACCGGACTGGGAAAAAAATGTGGCCCAGGCATTTAAAAGCAGAGCAGCCTAATAGTAGCTGTCTGTCCAGGGCATACCATGCGCAGAGTCCTGTTGAAGAGTATCAGGCTTAGAAACAATGCTGTGTGTTTTACACGGCACCAAGCAATTTTAATCACACAATTGCAGTGCGTTTGCTGGTGACTACGCGTGTGCATAGAGGTGATTGTTTGTGGTGTCGCATGTGTAAAGCAGTCTGTTTGTGGTGTACTATGTGTCTTTAGGGACTGTAGTGTGTATGTGCTTTCAGCTGTTGTAGTTTGTGTGTATCTGCACAATGCTCTTCTCCTGACAATGACTTCTTGTAGCGATGCCAAACTCCAGTATCTCTGTCTGGCCCAGCCTCCTACTCTGGTGTATGCCGCAGGCTGTGTGGAGTGGGTGTGGATATGCATCATGTCATATCCCTCCTCCCTGTGTATCACCTCCCACGGTTGGCGCCTAGTGATGGGGCTGGAATGCTGAATTGGATCCACAGATCACAGAGTTGGACTGTATGCTTCCCAGGTATCCGACTGTACAGGAGTTAGAGCCAAGTATGTAATTGTGACTGCATTTATGACTGTATGTCTGTATGTCTCTGTATGACTGTGTATGTATGTCTCTGTATGTCTCTTTATGTCTGTGTATGTATGTCTCTGTATGACTGTGTATGTAGGTCTCTGTATGCATATTTGTATGTCTCTTTATGTCTGTGTCTGTATGTCTCTGCATGACTATGTCTCTATGTAACTTTAAGTCTGTATGTTTCTGTCTGTCAGGATCGGGACAGGGATCCAACACGCAGAGTACAAAGAGTGGAAAGGTACGTATACCGGGCCTTAGAATGGCCGGACTAACGTACCGAGAGTAAAGAATAGTCAGAGGCAAGCCGAGGTCGAGGGAACGAGAAGACAGATAAGCGAGAGACAAGCCGGGTCAAGGGATAACAGAGAAACAGGGTAGTACAACGAGCCGAGTCAAAACCAAAAGAGCAAACTAGAATACCAGAGCACTGAGAGACTAGACAAGCTAGAACCACGACAGGGCAATGAGCTGAAGTAAGGAGTAAGCTTAAATACCCTGGTTCTGGATGGAAATCACGCCTCTGAAAAGTACCGATTGGATATCGGACACTTGAGTGACAGATTGCTCGTGCTAGCGTCATGACGTCACGTATTGAGCGTCCTGCTAGAAAAGGACGTGGATTCCTCGCGGCCGGTGTTTAAGTGACTGGATGAACCGCGAGGAACGGAGGAGACAGCTCGCCTGGACGGATACACCACCAAGTCTCTACCTCCCTTAGAGGTAGAGGCCTCAGGTACCCTGACAGTACCCCCCCTCTCAGATACGCCCACCGGGCGGAATGAACCGGGGCGAGATGGGAAGCGAAGGTGAAATGCTCTGCGAAGGCGAGAAGCATGGACGTCCTCCTGAGGTACCCAACTCCTCTCCTCAGGACCATATCCCCTCCAGTTGACCAGATATTGCAATTTTCCCCTTGAAATTCTGGAGTCAATGATGGAGCTGACCTCGTACTCCTCCCGACCCTCCACCTGAACAGGACGAGGCGAGGAGACCTTAGAGGAGAATTTGTTGCAAATGAGGGGTTTCAACAAGGAGACATGAAAAGAGTTAGGAATGCGTAAGGCAGGTGGCAGAGCAAGGCGATACGCAACCGGATTGATACGAGTGAGAACCCTGTAAGGACCTATGTAACGAGGAGCAAATTTCATGGACGGGACTTTTAGGCGAATATTCTTAGTACTCAACCATACCCTATCCCCAGGAACAAAAACAGGAGCCGCTCTTCTATGTTTGTCAGCGTGTTTCTTGAACAGCGAGGAACTATGTAATAGAATTTGTCGAGTTTGATCCCATAATTTCTTCAGGTTGGCGACATGATCATCAACCGACGGTATCCCCTGAGAAGAGGAAACCGAAGGAAAAATCGAAGGATGAAAGCCATAGTTCATGAAGAAAGGGCTAGAGCGAGTTGAATCGCAAACAAGGTTATTGTGTGCGAACTCCGCCCAAGGAATCAGACCGACCCAATCGTCCTGGTGTTCGGAAACAAAGCAACGCAAATACTGTTCGATCTTTTGATTAGTACGTTCAGCAGCTCCGTTAGACTGAGGGTGATAGGCAGAGGAAAAGTTCAATTTGATGCCCATTTGAGAACAAAAGGATCTCCAGAAACGTGAGACAAATTGAGAACCTCTATCAGAAACAATCTCTGAAGGGATCCCATGTAGGCGAAAAACTTCTCTCGCAAAAATCTCCGCCAATTCAGGGGAAGTCGGAAGTTTAGGTAATGGCACGAAATGGGCCATCTTGGTAAATCTATCCACCACCGTGAGAATAACAGTCTGTCTTTTGGAAGCAGGCAAATCAACGATAAAGTCAATGGACAAACAGGACCAAGGTTTCTCAGGAATGTCCAAGGGGTGTAACAGGCCACATGGGGATGCATGAGATAGTTTAGTCTTGGCACAAGTCTCACAAGCTGCGACGAACTCCTCAATATCCTTACGAAGTGAAGGCCACCAGAAATCCTTGGATATCAGAGAGTACGTCTTGCGAATACCAGGATGACCAGCTATTTTACTTTCATGAAAACATTGTAAGAGCTCCAGTTGCAGTTCAGGAGGAACAAAGTTTCTTCCCTCAGGAGTGTTTCCGGGAGCTAGATGTTGTGACTTCAAGATCTGGTCAAGTAGCGGGGAATGAATTTTGAGACTGGTATTAGCAATAATATTGCATTTGGGTACAATGGAAGACAAAAGTGGTTCTACTGAAGCAGAGGGTTCATATTGGCGAGATAGCGCATCGGCTTTAGAATTCTTTGACCCAGGTCTGTAAGTCAGAACGTAATTGAAATGGGTAAGAAACAACGACCAACGAGCCTGCCTGGAGGATAGACGCTTGGCCTCTCCGATATAAGACAAGTTTTTGTGGTCTGTCAGGATGGTAACAGGATGTAATGTACCTTCCAATAAATGTCTCCATTCTTTCAAAGCCTTGATGACCGCTAGTAATTCTCTGTCACCAATGTCATACCTGCTTTCAGTACCGGTCAATTTTTTAGAGAAAAATCCACATGGATGTAATGGTTTATCAACACCCAACCTTTGAGATAGAACAGCACCTAAACCAGTCTCTGATGCGTCTACCTCGAGCAAAAATGGCAGAGAAGTGTCAGGGTGAACTAAAATTGGAGCGGAAGCGAAAAGCTCCTTGAGAGTCTTGAACGCAAGAAGAGCTTCAGTAGTCCAATTCTTAGTGTCAGCCCCCTGTTTGGTCATGTTAGTGATAGGTGCAATAATGGAAGAATAGCCCTTAATAAAGCGCCTATAATAATTGGAAAAACCAATAAATCTCTGTATGGCTTTAAGACCTGTGGGTAAAGGCCACTCTAGAATGGATTGGAGCTTATCCGGATCCATCTTAAATCCCTCCCCAGAGATCACATAGCCGAGAAAGGTTACCTGGGTTTGATCAAAGCTACATTTCTCCAACTTGCAGTACAAGCCATGCTGGAGAAGCTTGTGCAAAACCCTCCTGACTTGTTTGTGATGAATCTCAATGTCACTAGAATGAATGAGTATATCATCTAGGTATACAATGACGCACTCTTGCTGAAATTCCCTAAGAACCTCATTAATCAGATCTTGGAATACTGCTGGTGCATTGCATAACCCAAAAGGCATGACGGTATATTCATAGTGGCCATATCGAGTATTGAATGCCGTCATCCACTCATGTCCCTGCTGGATTCTCACCAAGTTATATGCCCCTCTGAGGTCTAACTTGGTGAAAATTGTAGAGCCCTTCAAACGATCGAAGAGTTCGGTGATCAAGGGAATCGGGTAGGCATTTTTAATGGTTATCTTATTCAGACCTCGATAGTCAATACAAGGTCTCAAAGAACCATCTTTCTTTTTAACAAAAAAAAATCCAGCCCCGGCAGGGGAGGAGGACCTCCTGATGAATCCCTTGTCTAAATTCTCGTGAATATATTCCTCTAGGACTGAGTTCTCCTTTATAGATAATGGGTATACATGACCTCTGGGAGGCATGGTACCAGGGAGTAGGTTAATTTTGCAATCAAAGGACCTGTGTGGGGGTAAGGTATCGGCCTTCTTTTTGTCAAATACTGCCTTTAAATCTAGATACTGAGGCGGAATTTGTGTCTCTGTAGGATTGTCAGAGGTATTCGATGTATTAGTTAATCCAAGAGGTAAGACCTTCCGCAAGCATTTTTCTTGACAATTCTCTCCCCATGAAACTATCTCCCCTGATTCCCAATTAATAATAGGGTTGTGTCTCCTCAGCCAGGAGTACCCCAGAACTATGGGAATAGACGGAGAAGAAATGAGCATCAAGGATATATCCTCTTTATGCAAGATGCCAACAGTCAAGTTAATCGGTATGGTCTCCTGAAAAATAACAGGCTCAAGTAACGGTCTACCATCGATGGCCTCAACAGCCAGAGGTGTCTCTTTTAACTGGGATGGAATAGCATGCTTGGCAGCAAAACCCTGATCTATAAAGCTCTCAGCAGCTCCAGAATCGATTAGTGCCATAGTCTTAACTACTCCCTTCTCCCACTTTAAAGAAACGGGTAACACAAGCCTGAGCTCCTTGTAGTTGTGAATAGAGGACAAAGTAGAAACACCCAAGGCCTGCCCTCTAGAGGAACTTAGGTGCGAGCGTTTCCCGAAAGATTGGGACAATTTAGGCGTAAATGACCCCTGACTCCACAATACATACATAAACCCTCCCTTCTCCTGTACTGTCTCTCCCTTTCAGTGAGATGAGTACTGCCTATCTGCATAGGTTCAGGAATACGTAAGTCTTCGAACTCAGATATTTGAAAGGTAGGCGCTAGTTTAAAGGAGGGTCTACGGGTCCTATCTCGAGTGTTCTGCCTCTCTCTTAAGCGTTCATCAATACGAGATATAAAAGAAATTAAATCCTCCAAATTTTCAGGGAGTTCTCTAGTAGCGACCTCGTCAAGAATTACATCTGATAACCCATTCAGAAACACATCTATATAAGCCTGTTCGTTCCACTTAACTTCTGCCGCCAAGGATCTGAACTCTAGTGCATAATCCACAAGTGTTCGATTGTCCTGTTTAAGGCGCAACATTAATCTAGCTGCATTGACCTTTCTGCCAGGAGGGTCAAAAGTTCTTCTAAACGCAGCTACAAAGGCATTATAATTATAGACGAGTGGATTATCATTCTCCCATAAAGGATTGGCCCATCTCAAAGCTTTTTCAATGAGCAGAGTAATAATAAATCCAACCTTTGCTCTATCTGTAGGATAAGAGCGGGGTTGTAGTTCGAAATGGATGCTAATCTGGTTTAGAAAGCCACGACACTTCTCCGGTGACCCGCCATAACGTACTGGTGGGGTAATACGGGAAGAAGCACCTACAGTGGCTACCTCTAGACCTGAGACTGCAGGAGAGATAGAAGGAGTACGTGTCTCCTCAGGTGGATTACTAGCACGAGACAAAAGTGCCTGTAGTGCCAAAGCCATCTGATCCATCCTATGTTCCATGGCGTCAAACCTGGGATCCGAAGAACCAAGCTGACTGTTTGTACCTGCAGGATCCATTGGCCCTGTCGTAATGTCAGGATCGGGACAGGGATCCAACACGCAGAGTACAAAGAGTGGAAAGGTACGTATACCGGGCCTTAGAATGGCCGGACTAACGTACCGAGAGTAAAGAATAGTCAGAGGCAAGCCGAGGTCGAGGGAACGAGAAGACAGATAAGCGAGAGACAAGCCGGGTCAAGGGATAACAGAGAAACAGGGTAGTACAACGAGCCGAGTCAAAACCAAAAGAGCAAACTAGAATACCAGAGCACTGAGAGACTAGACAAGCTAGAACCACGACAGGGCAATGAGCTGAAGTAAGGAGTAAGCTTAAATACCCTGGTTCTGGATGGAAATCACGCCTCTGAAAAGTACCGATTGGATATCGGACACTTGAGTGACAGATTGCTCGTGCTAGCGTCATGACGTCACGTATTGAGCGTCCTGCTAGAAAAGGACGTGGATTCCTCGCGGCCGGTGTTTAAGTGACTGGATGAACCGCGAGGAACCAAGGAGACAGCTCGCCTGGACGGATACACCACCAAGTCTCTACCTCCCTTAGAGGTAGAGGCCTCAGGTACCCTGACACTGTCTTACTTTCTGTATGGCTCTGTATGACTGTAAGCCTATGTATGTCTCTTTATGTCTGTGTCTGTATGTCTCTGCATGCCTGTGTCTGTATGTATCTTTGTGTATGTGTCTGTATGTCTCTGTATAACTGTGTTGTATGTCTGTTTATGTCTGACTGTGTCTGTATGACTGTGTCTGGTAAAATATTTTCTAAATAAATAAATTGTCCCTGTGTGTCTCTGTATGACTGTATGTCTGTGTCTGTATGTGTAGATTGTATAACAGTGTGCCTGTATATCTGTGCTTGTATCTGTTTGTTTGACTGTGCACGTTTTATGTGTGTGTGTGTGTATATCTTTTTGACTGTGTGTCTGAATAACTATGCCTGTGGGCCTGTATGGTTGTGGGTCTGTTTGTGTCTATGTGCATGTATGTATTTTTGCCTGTATATCTATGTTTAAATTTTAGAAAGAGACATAGAAAGGGGCTGGTGGGAAGAAAGAGACACACAAAGGGGCTGGTGGGGAAGGAAGAGATACACAAGAGGGGATTTAAAAGATACACAAGAGGGTGTAAGGTACACTAAAGGGAGGATAAAATACACTAAATGGGGTCTAATGCACACAAAGGGGCAAATAAGGTACTCCATTCAAGAGAGAAGGTATGATGGGTTAATAAATTCAAAAGGTGTATATGCATTTCTTTTGGCGGGGGAGCAGGGTTGGTACATTGCATGTTTGCCTGTGTAGCCAAAAATCCTTGCACCGGCCCTGTGTATGTGTGTACAGAGATGTATTTGATTGTGTGTGTAGGGGTTTTAGTGTGTGTGTAGAGCTTGTGTTGTGTAGGGGGATAGGGACTTTAGAGTGGGGGGTGAATATTATATATTTGAATATCCTGGTGGTCTAGTGAGTTCAGTGCGCTATCGGGTTGCTACTTTTGAGAAGTTCCATTGTGACGCAGAGCGTTGCAATGGTAACACATGGCCTTTGATTTCTCTGGTGTCCTCGGTCCTTTGTCATTTGTCTGAATGCTAGTCCAGGCCTGCATACATGTAAGTAAGTACATTTAGTGCATATCCTGTGTTACCTTTGCTCCTTTACCTATCCACCCTAAGACCATCAAGTATAAGTGGGGCTTCTGACCAAAGATAGACGCCCTCATGGAGCTTTAATAAAAAGTTAAATTACGGCTTAAATATACATACACAGGTGCCAAGAGGCTGTAAAGCATCCAATATTTTTTTGTTTAAAAGCAAAAAAAACATACTGATGATAATGAATAATTCAAACCTTCTAGACAGTGTTAACTGAGCTGAAGATAAAATATTTTTTACTAGGTTCTTAATTGATTTGTATGTGTTGTAAAAAAGGAGTGGGTAAATGTAATAATTTGGGGGTTTTATGCTCAACACATGGTAAAACTTGAATGTATTATTACAAAATTTAAACATCTGAACATTTTCTATTCACCCAGCTGGGGATTATTATACTTGTTAATAAAGTGCCTTGACTGTAATGACTATCTATAGAAGTTCCTACCTCTTTTTATTGATGTACTTGTAACTAACACACACCTCCACATCCTGTAATTACAGCAATCTTGCAGATAGATAAATCACGTGCTTGAAAGAATCTTTCACATTTCATACATAATAATCACAATCATGAGGAAAACAGGACATGATGACCCTGAACCTGAAGGGCAGGAGAAGATGGGGGAAGGGTCGTGGTTGAATGAAAACACAATTTGAAATATTGTAAATCTTATATCACTTATACATTTTTAAACCTGTATAAATCATAGATACGCTGTAGGGTAAATATTCTAAAGCATGAGAAACAGTGTCCGAGAACGTTTCCAAAATCAGCCCTTTTGGCCTAACAGTTCTAATTCATTGTTTAGTGAAGGAGCCCCCTGTTGACTCATCGAACATGGCTTGGATAAAGAGACGATAACGCAATCTTATTGTTTTAAACGTATTCCCAATTAGAGCATTGGATAGGGTCACTTTGTTAATTACGGTACTTTGCATGCTTTGGATCCCCTCATTGTGTGATTGAGTCCTGCTGTGAAAAGCCGACTTATAATTACACATTGCTGTTTGATTTTAACTGTAGTGCAGTGATTAATTAAGCACAAAGTTATTGTGCATCTAAGCTGAGATGATGCGCTTTCTGTGTGACCAATTAGTGACTGCAGGAGGACTGCTATATGTACAGTTCGATATATATATATAGATATATAGGAATACAAAATAAAAGGGAAACAAGGTAACAAATTAAAGTCACAATATAAATGCCAGTTACAAATGATCTAAATTACAGTGCTGTTGTCGTGGTGACCTATTAATTTAGAAAATATTTACATGAGCATTGTGAGTTTCCATACCAGATACATTCTTCTGGATAACTAGCTGCAATACTCAATACATTCAGTACTGCATCCATGTGTCGACCTGCGGTCAATAACATAAGCAGAAAGAAGATCCTTTGTTAGTTTAGATTTTTAGGACCCCTTTTCCAGCTGGTCTTACGGTTGGAGTTTCTTTAAGGCCCATACTAGCGCCAGTCATTCTTTTTCCACGGTGGCATAGCTGACCTCCTGAGGTAGTAACTTACGGCTGAGATATGCCACCGGGTGTTCCATGCCATCTTCCCCCACTTGGCTCAGCACGGCTCCCAGCCCAAACATGCAGGCATCTGTATGAACGAGAAATTTGTTATTAGGGTCTGGGGCCGCCAATACTGGAGCTTCGCTCAAAGCCGTTTTAAGTCTCTGGAACGCTGTTGCACACTTCGGGGATCACGCTACCTGCTTGGGAAGGGACTTTTTGGTCAGTTCGGTGAGGGGTTTTGCTAGGATGCTATACTCAGGGACGAACTTTCTATAATACCCTGCTGTGCCTTGGAAGGCCAATACCTGCGTATTGGTGCAGGGCTGGGGCCAATTGGCTATGGCCTCTACCTTGGCTGGTTCGGGTCGCTGTTTACCAGACCCTACTCTATGCCCTAGGTATTGGACCTCAGCCATACCCACATGGCATTTCTTAGGTTTCAGGGTGAGGCCGGCTTCTTTTAACTTCCCAAATACCGAAGCCAAGTGCAACAGGTGTGCCTCCTATGTGCCGCTATAGATGGCAATATCATCTAGATAGGCACATGCAAAGTCCTGCATTCCTTCCAGAAGTCGGTCCGCCATCCTTTGGAACGTAGCTGGGGCATTCTTCATCCCAAACGGCATAACCCGAAATTGGTATAGCCCGAATGGGGTGACGAATGCCGACTTAGGGATGGCGGCCAGGTCTAGCGGAATTTGCCAATATCCTTTGCACAGGTCCAGGGTAGTTAGGAAGTGCCGCTGGCCATGCGATCGAGCAATTCGTTGATCCGTGGCATGGGGTATGCATCAGTGATAGTCCGGTCGTTCAGTTTCCGGTAATCAATACAGAAGCGAGTCGTACCATCTCGCTTCGGTACTAAAACCACCGGAGACGCCCAGGGACTTTGGGAAGCCTCAATAACCCCTAATTCTAGCATTTCCTGGATTTCCTTCCACATGCTAGTTTGTACTGCTGCCGGGATACGGTACGGCTGTTGCCACAAGGGGGTCTCCCCCTGCATCTCCACCCGGTGCACTGCGGCGGAGGTGTACCCGGGTAGAACTGAGAACAGCCCACTGTATTCCTGCAGCAGTTGTTTAGCGTCTGCCTGCTGAGTGGGGTCTAGTTTCTCTCCTAACCCGACCTGTTCTAAGGTACCTTGATTAGCTGCCAGCAGGTCGGGCAAGGGGAGTCCTTCACTATCATCCGTGGACGGGGCACATATAGAGGCCACGTCCTCGGAGCGCTCGAAGTACGGTTTCAACATGTTCACATGAAAAGCTTGTCTGATCCTTTCATCTGAACATTTGGCTACAATATAGGTGGTGTCGCTAATTCGTTCCACCACTTTAAATAGCCCCTGCCAAGCTGCCTGGAACTTGTCCTTTTTGGAAGGTCTGAGAGCTAGTACCTTTTGCCCTACTTCCAGGTTCCTATCTCGTGCTCCCCGGTCATACCATTGTTTCTGACGTTTCTGGGCCGCCTGCAGGTTCTCCCAAACTGATTCGGTTAGGGCCTGCAAGCGGTCCCGGAACTCCAGCACGTATGGCAGAACTGGGATCCCTTCCTCTCCTGTGTTGCTCTCCCAGTGCTCCCGTATGAGGACCACGGGTCCCCGGACTTTTCTCCCGTATAGGAGTTCGAAGGGGGAGAACCCGGTGGACGCCTGAGGCACTTCCCGGTAGGCAAACAGGAGATGAGGTAGAAATTTCTCCCATTGACCGTAGGACTCTGTGAACGCTGTGAGCATTTGCTTAAGCGTGCCGTTGAATCATTCACAGAGACCGTTAGTCTGGGGGTGGTAGGGGGAGCTAAATAATGGTTTCACCCCGCAGCTCTGCCACAACTGTTGAGTTACAGTTGCCGTAAACTGTGTTCCCTGGTCTGAAAGTATTTCCCGGGGGAACCCTACTCGGGAAAAGATCCTGACTAGAGCCTCTGCTACTGTCTCCTCCTCAATGTTGGAGAGCGCCACAGCCTCAGGGTACCTGGTGGCGTAGTCCACCACCGTGAGGATGTAGCGCTTACCGGAGGAGCTGGGTTTGCTGAGAGGCCCTATCAGGTCTACTGCCACTCTGTAGAATGGTTCTTCTATTATAGGTAGGAATCGTAACTTGGCCTTAGGGTGATCCCCCCTTTTCCCTATCCTTTGACATGTGTCACATGTCCTACAGTAGGTCTGCAAATCTTTTGATATCCCTGGCCAGAAGAACGATGTCCTGCTAGCGGGATATCAGGGCTGAGCCTTAGAAGCTCTGCCCTGTATTTACGAGGTACTACCACTTGTCTTTTTATAACTTTTGCTGCCCCCTTTCCCACTCCCCCTGTGACCCTACATAGCAGCCCCTTGTCCCAGTGGAAGCTCTCGTGGGCATTACCTTCCTTAGGGGTACCAACTGCCTTCATGTAACCTGCTAAGGTGGGATCTGAATGCTGGGCTTGGCCAAAGTCTTGGGGAGCGCCCCAGAAGGGGATAGGGTTAGGGCATGCTACGGGGATTTCGGTTCCTACCTGTGGTTCCTCAGAGTGTGTCGGTCCAGCTCGGCGGACTTGCGCCCTGGTAGTCACGGGGCAGGCTCCAGCGGGATCGGAGTCAATCAGCTGCAAAGTTAGGCACCCCAAGTCGTTCCCCAACAAAACTTCCGCAGGTAGTCCAGACATAATGCCCACCTCCATCTGCTTGGCTCCACTGCCCCAATTTAACTGTACTCGGGCTGTGGGTAACTTGTGGATGGCGCCTCCTGCCACTCTTAACTCTTACTGCAACAGTCTAGTTGGTGCGCGCCTTTGCAGATATGGTGTGAGGCTGCACCAAAGTAAGCGTGGCCCCAGAGTCTCGTAGTGCCTCCGCCTCTTTTCCATCTATGGTGACCCATTGTCTGTGGTGCACCCGGTTGTACCCCTCTGCTTGGACTAGATTTACCTCAGGTAGTACGGCCCACTGCTCCAAATCTGGGTTGTGCTCTTCCAGCGGTTCATGTTGATAGTAGTGAGCAGCGGCCCTCGGTGGTTGTGGTGGTTGATCCAAGTTGCTTCTGCTCCGCTGCGGGCAATGTATCTTGTAGTGCCCTGGTTGATTGCACTGGTGACACACCAATTGTGTTTTCCTATTAAAATTAGGCTGTGTTGTGGGTGGTACCGTGTTTGGTCTGGGGTTGGCCACATGACCATGCGTTGGAGCGCTGCACCTTACCAGAGGACGGTTTCCACTAGCCTCTCCTTTTCTTCCCTCGTGATGCTCATCTGCCAGCTTGGCCGCTTCCTCGACTGTGGCCAGCTTTCTGTCTCTGACCCAGTCCCTGGTGTCTGCAGGTGTGTGGTCAAAGAATTGTTCGAGGAAGAGGAGTTGCAGCACCTCCTCTAGCGTTGTGGCCTGGCAGCCTTGTATCCAGTTTTGGGCTGCCCAATACATCCTAAAGGCCCATTCGGTGTAGGAGTCTCGGCCCCCTTTCCGTAATGCCCAAAACTTTTTCCTGTAAGTCTCTGGGGTCACGGCATACCTGACTAGCAGAATGTCCTTTACCCTGGCGTAGTCGTGTATGGCTGTGTCAGGAACTGCTCAGTACACCTCTGCTGCTCGGCCTGTGAGCTTGCTGCTTAAAATCGCTGCCCATTGCTATTCCAGACCCTCCAAAGCGCATTGATGCTCAAAATCTTGTAAATATGCGTCAATTTCCATCTCTCCATCCGAAAAACTTTTAAAAGCAGCATAATTAATCTTTCTCTGCTGCCCTCCATTTATAGATCCAGCTAAGGAAGCGGTGTCTCCTTAGTTTAAGCTTGCCTGTTGTGCTCTGCGTTCTGCGCTCACTTGCGTCACCATCTCAGGTGTGGGAATTGGCCCATATAGGTTTAGCCTCCACATCACCTTCTGTTGGAATTCTGCTTCCTCCCAGCTGGCATTCGCCATGTTGCTGGTTTGGTCGCCCTCCATTAGTTCTGCTATGAGGGTAGCTTTCTTTTTGTTGCTTGCCACTTCCAGCAGATCCTTTAGCGTAGTCCTTTTCAGTTTCTCGTACTGCTGGGCAATTCACCAGTTGTCTTTATGCGTTCCATTCAATCCCACTGCTGTCACCAGTTGTTATGACCTGCAGTGGTTATGGTACTACGGTCTTCTATTCCTTTCCCAACAGCTGAGCATAAGTGATTATAGCTACAGCAGGGAGTAGAGGAATAGTGTAGATAAATGCAGCTTCCAAGACGATTCTCCCCAGCAAATAGAATATTCCCCAAACATGAGCCTAGACTTCATGAAGGGTGTATCAGGAATGAAGTTTATTGAAAACACACTGGAATAAATCAATTATCTCCAGGCAGAGGGCACACAATTTTCCCAAAAGTTGGAACACCCCTTTCCCCACAAGGTATCCCCACATATCCCCTGATAGCCCCGATCTGGGGGACAAACATATCCAAATTTCACCCAGATCGGTTATGGGGTTCTTAAAAAGTATGGAAGTTATGTTTTACCGACCACACACAAGGCTCCTGCCCAAAACAGTTCCACGAATTCAGCGTGTGCGGTCGGTCAATTCAGAAAAAGGTTAAAAACAAACAAAGTACCGAATGGATCCTCCTGGCTCATAGCAGCGATTGCTCCCCTTGTCCGTACGAACAAAACTACTGAATGGCGCTCTCCTGGCTGTTTGGTAATTAAGAGAAGCAGGCGTTCGTTAGTTTCAGCGGTGGTTCGTGAGGTTGAGTGTCCGATTTTAGTTCCAGACACTCGACGACCAAGTCCCGCTGACACCCTCGTGCGAACAAGATGGCCGCCGTTTTCTATTCCACGTGGCGTTCGGCTATACGAACAGCGGCCGCCCAGGGAGCACTTAATAGTCGGTTCTTTTGAAGTTAATGAGCCAGGAGGGTGGTCGGTGTTCGGTAGTTTCAAACTACCGAACCAATATTCAATATCCATGCAGTAAATGGAGGAAACAAACCGAATAAAGAAGAAAATTTTAAATAAAAGTCTATTTTCTTCATAAGGTATTCATGCAATTTGATAAAAAAAAAAAAATCCCAGGACTCTTTCTATATGTGCTAATTAAGAAAGAATAGAAAAACAGACATTAATTAAAGAAGACCTTGTACAGGAGTTGCCTCTGAATTACTACATTTGTAGATTTGTTTCTGAATTGTTTTTCCAGGTGAATTTGAAACGCTAAGCTTCCGTTTGTCACATTTCATTATTTTTCTTGTCAAAATAACTCCTACCTTATTGTTATGCCCCACACAACCAAGCAGAATGTATGTATATCACTCAGTGCTTAGGGATATCCTGTGCGAAATTCAGGGTAATATGGGATACATTTCATCAATACTTCGGAGGGCACATTTTCAAAGGGAATACAAAGTATGAGGAGGCAATCAAGAGGCATGAGGTTGCTTTGATAGATTTAGTGAATTGCTTCCAAATTGTTGCCTCCAAATCAGAATCATGTATTTTAGAAGATAATGAATACTGTGATAAACTCCTTATGCACTCTGTTTGCAACTCTGCCCTCTCACAAATCTCTTATTTGTCTCCACATGTGTCTTCCACTCTCCTTGAAAGTTCTTATCAAATCTTCTCCCCACACTCGCAAGACGTCTCTCAATCGATCTCATAGCTCTGTAACGTACTGCCAAATAATCTACGACTCTCCCCATTTACTATTTTCAAAGACTTTCTCAAAACTCATTCATTTCTCCATTATAACTGCAATCTACTCAACACAATAATCCTCCCCTGTGGTTAAAGTCTTCTTCACATCCTTATGTGTTAGCTTGTCTTGCCTTTCCAATCTCTCTTTATATTGTACACCAGAAGGCAGGCATTCCCATCAAAACCTACAATATTTGCTTGTTTCTGTCACAATTTTGCACCATATTTATTGTGTCTAGCCCTTCAGAATTTACTGGCTGTATAAATTACTGATTACATTAAAAATGCTATGGTTCATGGTGTAGATGTTTCCTTGAAAATTATATTTTCTTTTAGATTGCTGTTCAGAGAACTAGATACATGAAACAGCCTTTTATTAATATAGAGTTGTCTAAAGGTAAATCCAGAAGCATACACACTGTCACTCTTAGTAGCGGTGCTGGGGCAGTAGATCTGTTCATTTGCTCTTTAGAGTGGACTGAATGTCATCTCCCGACCCTCTGTCCACTCTTTTGCATTGTGCACTTTTATTACCAACAGAACATGCCTAAATGTTTTGGCGTTTCTGAGCATCAGCACATTCATATGTCCTGGGCAAATAGGAATGATGCACAAGCAGCTACTCTCGGGTCATTGCCATCATGTGGTTTCCTGGAATTCCCAACAGAGCTCTCTTAATTCTGATTAATATTTTGGCATGTGACCTAGCTTGCTCTCGTTTTCTGTGTTTTATTATTATTATTGGCATTTTTATAGCGCCGACAAATTCCGTAGCGCTTTTATGGCACCCTTGGTAAAGCTTTGTTTTTCAACCCTATTTATTCTATACTCATTTGACCTCAGTTTGAGTTGACTGTTTTTGCCTTTACATCTCTCTGTAGGCATTGCATAAAGCCTAGCTATCCTATGGCATGAAAATACAAATGTATCCTGTTTCTCCTGTACAGGGTAATATAGCAGGTTAGAGTGGTACTTTGATGCATGAAAAGAATCCGGAATATTTGAGAAATGTACAAAATGAGAAAAATCAGTGAGGAGTTTTGTAAAACATGGATGAGTCAACTGTTCAAAGAGATACACATTCTAAACATATTAACCCATTTTTAGAGTATTCAGGCTACACACTTTTTTCTAGAATTTAAAGGATCACTTAAGTCACTCAGTCCTCTTCATCTCAATGAAGTTGTCTGGGTGCAGCGGTCCTGTCATTTTAACCCTACAATGTAAAACATTGCCATTTTCTGGAAACTGCAATGTGTACATTGCAAGATTAAATACACCTCTAGTGTGAGGCTCTTCCTCTACAACGACCAAGTTGAATTCAAAGCTTTCCTGTGAGAAGCATTTAGATGCTGCACAGTGCTTGCTGCGCATGCACATCAATTTCCAATGTTCCTCTATGAGGAGCATTGGGATTGGCCATTGGCTCAAGAGCCAGATGCCATCTTGGGAGGCGGAGCGGCCGGCAGCACCAACTGAATTGCGACATAAGTAAAACCTTTTCTTTTCAGGTTTTTACTGGAAATGGGGGCCAGGAACCTAAGAAATCTGCAGGTAGGGCACTATAGCATTAGGTATGTATTTATGTATTACTAAAGCTTTAGTGTTCCATTAAAATGTCTTGTGGGTTGAATATGGTACAGTACAGAATTGCCAATGACCCTCAAGCTAAATCATTATATGAAGTATTTAAACTGGAAAGGTGCATTTAACTCTTGTCTAGCTTTCAAGTACACCATGCTGTCTAGATGTTATTATCAAACGTAATGGTAATTATTTTATTGATTTCATAAAATTGAAGGCCTTAGGGGAACTTACAGGAAATGCAACTTGTAATTTTGATACTGCAATCGAAACCCTATTTCTTGAGCCATGTTGCGAAAATATAAATGTTTTCTTATACTGGGAGGGAAGATGTCTGAGACTATGAATTGCCAGAGTCTGTTGCCAAAGCACAGAACCTGTAATGAATTCCAAATCCAGGAAATGTTCTACTGGCAAGAGCACCAAGGGACCCATAACTATGCAATGGTTTGATCCTGTACTCGGATTACCTTCACCAATAATGTTGTCTTCTAAATCTTAAACATTTTTATTGTACAGACTATTTATAAATATTTGTAAAGCTGTGTTTTAATTCCAGCAACACATCGTACAAAATTGGTCTGGCATTCAGGCGAAGAATCCAAGTTCTGGTTGTGTAAGGGTGCCATCAAGTGGTGGTTATTATAAAGTGCAGTTATTTGTTGCTTGTTTGTATTATTCTTATAATAATTGTAATTCTATCTAATACAGCTTTGAAAGGATAAGCATTTAATCACACTGCACCCTGTCTAAATCTATTAGACACAGCAGAGTAAGAAGTATTGTTTTGTTTTGGCACAACCTGTTTGTATAATTTTCCTTGCAACATGTATCTGTTAGGTGCAGAACCGACTAACAAAAATACCTTGAAATATTTGTGGTGGATATAGATCAGGCCTGCACAACATGTTGCTCCCCAGCTTTGAACTACAACTCCCATGATTCCCTGGCTATCAGTTTAATTCAAAGAATCATGGGCATTGTAGCTCAAAACATCTGGGGATCGCAGGTTGTGCAGGTCTGATATAGATATATAATACATAGAATGATACCAAAGTACTGCTGCTACTACTGTGCACATCTCTACAAACCCAGGAGGGGTTTCTGCAGTATTACTCCACATTTTACCTACTCCTCCTTCTAAATCTCGAAGATTAAGAATTAATATCATTAATGCCGGCATTTTGGAGACAACCTAAGCCTTCTACCTTCCCTGACTGGATAGTTAGCGTTGAGCTGTAACAGTACCTTTTCATGCTGTTATCAGTTCAAGTCTTTTACGGCTTAATTTATAGACATGTGCATTCGTTTTCGTACGAATACGATTTCATCCGAAAATTCAGTTTTTTTTTTTTATTCGTTTACTAAAACGTGAATTAAAGACTTACAAACAAAATATAAACAAAACGAAAGGGCAAATGCCGAATGCATTACCTTTTCGTTTCGTTCGTTTAATAGATTCTATGCTGCAGAGGAATTAACCCCCACAGCACGGAAAAAAAGAGTGTGCAAAAAAAAAAAAAACAACCTGGAGGAAGCCAGCAGTGCTACCAGCTCCCACTTTGTAATAAATATTAATTCCTGTATTAAAACCTATGGGGGTCACTATGACCCCCATATTAGTAGAAGGGAAGTTAAATCCTCCCGCATGCCCCTACTCACGGTATGCTGCAAGTAGGGGCATGTCGCCTAAACAGCGAGCAGCCAGTGGCTGCTTGCTGTTATTTAAAACTACTAGTGACTGATAATAAGGGGGGGCCTGGCCCAGGTCCCCCCATTCCCCCATGGTGGGGAACACACATAACTAAAATGGGGGGGACATAGTGCCCCCCGCACTCCCACCTGTAACCTGCGGGTGGGGGCTATTAATATAAACAGGGGACAATTGAAAGCAACCAATCACAGTGTTATGAGTCAAATTACACAGCATGGGAAAATTACAAAGAATTTAGAAGATAATGAATACTGTGATAAACTCCTTACGCCCAGTGGAAGAATGAAGAATGTTACAAGAATGTATACCAGTTTAAATAAAAAGTATACATAGCCAGGATTCAGCTGTAAGCCTTTGTAACACTTACAACAATCAAGTTACACACATTCATATAAAATGTAAGTTACTTCCATTACAGTTAATGGATGGGGATGAGTAAGTAGATAACTCTCTAATTCCCACGGTATTAGGGAGTTATCTACCAAAAGGCTGAAAGACCTAAATTGGTCTTTCAGCCAAATTTACTAATACTAAGTACCGCGAGTAGGGTAAACAGTGAGCAGCCGCGCGAGTGGGGGCTTTTAAACTGAAGGGGGGACCTATCCCCCCCCCCCCGACCCCAACCATGAGCAGCGGGTGGGTGCCCTAAATCAGAATAAGGGGGGACACACCTATTGTCCTCCCCCTAGCCCCCACCCCTGAGCGGCGGATGGGGGCCCTAAAGTAGAATAAGGGGGGGGGGGACCTATAGTCCCTGAGCAACGGGTGGGGGCCCTAAATAAAAATGTCACCCCCTTCCCAAAAAATTTTTATAAACCCCTACCTGCCCCCCTCACCCTAAAAATAGTGAGGTGGGAACAATAACTAAGTACCTGTAAAAAAAGAAATAAAACTTACCATGTGATGTCTTCTTTTTGTTAAAATCTTCTTTTTTCAGCCCCATATATATAACTATTTAGTAGATATTACCCCAATAAAAACATGCATTCAATTCCTATTCATTAAAATTATTTTTTTTTTCTTTGGGGGTATATCTAGAAACATCTTGCAAAAGATGCAGACATGCTGTCTACAGCCTTTGCAAGCTCTTACCTCTTTCATCAGAGCCAACCTTTTTGTCATCACTTTTTGCTGGTGATTACTCTAATCAGATGCTTCTCATTGAGAAGCCTCTGTGCTGGAGCCACGGAAATGCATGCACACGTGGCTTGTGGGGATGGGAGGCATGCTCTCAGAGCACACCTGCCGCTTCCACTACTTCCGTGGAGCTAACTGAGGAGGGAGAAAGCCTCCCTGGCTGTCTGAGTCACAGCCACGGAGGTGTTTCTGTCCCCCAATTATGAGAGTACTGACTTCTTTTGAAATCACAAATATGACAGACTGCAGACATATACAGCTCCAAGAAGTGGTCATCTTATCTACCTCTCTCTCAGGCACTTTCCGAAGGCTTGTTCACTAAAGCACATTTGCAATCTTTTCTGACAAGTAAAATCAGTTCAGGACAATACAGAAGCATTCAGAAGTAACACTCAACATATCGTTCACATGTATCAGTCTCTGAATTTAACAAGAATAATTCTAGCTCTGAATGTACAGCAGATTCAAACCTAGCTATGTATTAGAAAACGCTTGAAACCCATAACAGGGCGATGGAAATACACAATTGAATGATGGAAAGTTAAGGCAGTTATTTTGATAAGTGGAAAAAATCACATTATCTGATCTCCTTTCTACATCCAAATGCAGGCTCTTCTAAAACTCGCTAATGATGCCTGGGACGTTTTGAGAACAGAAGAGTCCATGCTTTTCGATCTGATGGGCCACCTTATTTAGCAAGCAATATGAACATTCATTTCTATGCATTCCATGTATATACGTCTTTCGCAAACCAGATGTTTAAGCATCATAATAAGAGGGTTAACCCCTTATAAAGATGCTTGTCCATACTAATTAATTCTCATATTTAATTGATCACTGAAAAAAAATCTTGCTTTAAGCCACACCCATTGTCAATATTTGTCAAATTGACTGCCATACAAAAGTAAAACGAATCCCTACTTTTCTATGTATTTTATGAAAACTAGAGTTCTCAGGAAAGATATAAAAAGAGATTCAGACACAGGAAACTACGAAGAAGCAGATTAGATTAAGTTTATTTTTGGTGATAGATCCACTTTAAGTGTGAATAAAATAAAAACTGACAAATTATTTTATAATCGGGGGTGTATATGCACCAATTGTCACAAATTGTTAAACACACATTGTGGGTGATTCTTCATGTTTGTGGTGTACAGTGACTCAGCGGCATCACTAGGCAGTTCCAAGGTGTTGCAGACATTGGCAGACTTATAGTGGTCACATGTGTCGAAGCTGCGACAGGGCCTGTCACTCCAGGGGGTCTGACAACCCTGTTGACTCCTGTGACTGGCATAACTTCAGGGCCCGTGCACGCAGTTGCTAGGTGACCATTAGGAGGGCAGCACACAGCACAGTACTCCCCTGCAGGGCCGGACTGGGAGAAAAATTCGGCCCGGGCATTTTTTAGCACAGTGGCCCACTAAGAAGGGGGCGGGGCAGAGAGGGTGTGTTTCGTCATCACCAATGACAAACACACCCCGTCTCAAAGTGAGCGTTGGGTCAATCATCTTCCAGGGCAGAGCTCTGCTAAAGAGCTCCAGCACGAGAAAAAAAAAAAACTGTATTTGTTCTGCACAGTGCAAGCAAATTTAATAACATGCTTGCACTGTGTTTCCTTGCAACTTGTCTCTGGTGTCTCTATAAATGGATACCAGGAGATAAAAGGGCCAGGAAAGAGTATTGTGCATGTGTTTGGAGCCTGCTTGTGGGATTGTGTGTGTGTAGAGTGAGCTGATTGTGGTGTGGTATCGTGTAATAATTTCGGTTTTAGTCGTGTTGTGTTTGTGGTGTAATGTAATGCATATGTGGCTCGAATGTGTGTATAGGGGATGTAGTAAGAGAATGTGTGTATAGGGGATGTAGTAAGTGTGTGCATACAGGCTATAGTGTGTGTGTGTGTATATAGGTGATGTAGTGGTTGTAGAGAGTGTGTATTTAGGGGTGTAGCATGTGTTTGTTTACAAGGAATCTAGTGTATGTATAAGGGATCCAGAGTGTGTATGTTAGGAATGTAGTGTGTGTGTAGGTTGTGCAGTGTGTGTGTGTGTGTGTGTGTATATACAGGAGTCTAGTGTGTGTTTGAAGGACCCAGAATTTGTAGGAGATCTAGTGAGTGTGTGTATATAACGGAATCAGAGTGTATATAGGGATCTAGTGTATTGTGTGTGTGTTTGGTGCAGTGTGTTGGGGTTCTGTGTGTATGTGTGAGGGGTGCAGTGAGTGTCTGTGAGGGGTGTGGTGTGTACGTGAAGGGTGCAGTATGTGTTTGTGATGGATGCTGTGTTTGAGGGATGCTGTGTGTGATGATGCTGTGTATGTGTGTGAGGGTGCCGTGTATCTGTATGTGTGTGGGGGTGCTGTGTGTGAGGGTGTTGTGTTTAAGGGTGCTGTGTGTGTGAGGGTCCTGTGTGTGATTTGTGAGGGTGCTGTGTGTGTGTTTTGTGTGTGAGGGTGCTGTGTGATTTGTGGGGGTGCTGTGTGTGATTTGTGTGTGTGGATGCTGTGTGAGAGTGTGCTGTATGTGAGTTGTGTGTGCTGTGTGTGAGAGTGCTGTGTGTGAAAGTGCTGTGTGTGAGAGTGCTGAGTGTGAGAGTGCTGAGTGTGATATGTGTGAGGGTGCTGTGTGATTTGTGGGGGTGCTGTGTGTGATTTGTGTGTGTGGTTGCTGTGTGAGAGTGTGCTGTGTGTGAGGTGTGAGTGGGTGCTGTGTGTGATTTGTGTGACGGTGCTGAGTGTGATGTGTGTGAGAGTGCTGCGTGTGAGAGTACTGAGTGTGATAGTGCTGCGAGTGATCTGTGTGAGGGTGCTGAGTGTGATGTGTGTGAGAGTGATGTGTGTGAGAGTGCTGAGTGTGATGTGTGTGAGAGTGATGTGTGTGAGAGTGCTGAGTGTGATGTGTGTGAGAGTGATGTGTGTGAGGGTGCTGAGTGTGATGTGTGTGAGAGTGCTGAGAGTGATGTGTGTGAGGGTGCTGAGTGTGATGTGGGTGAGAGTGATATGTGTGAGGGTGCTGAGTGTGATGTGGGTGAGAGTGCTGAGAGTGATGTGTGTGAGGGTGCTGAGAGTGATGTGGGTGAGGGTGCTGAGTGCCATGTGGGTGAGGGTGCTGAGAGTGATGTGGGTGAGGGTGCTGAGAGTGATGTGGGTGAGGGTGCTGAGAGTGATGTGGGTGAGGGTGCTGAGAGTGATGTGGGTGAGGGTGCTGAGTGTCATGTGGGTGAGAGTGCTGAGTGTCATGTGGGTGAGGGTGCTGAGAGTGATGTGGGTGAGGGTGCTGAGGGTGAATGTTAAAAGAGATTTTGTGTTGGGAAAAAATAATAATCTAATAAGCATGCATACCCCCCCCCCCATCTCTCTTCTTACCTTTAGCCTGGGAGGGGAGGGGGGGTCCGGCACGGTGGTGAGTGGGAGGGGGGACCGGCACGGTGACACCTTCCCTGGTGGTCCAGTGGGTGAGTGAACTCTAGCCTGCGGGCTAGAGTTCACTCTCGCGAGATCCGGTCATTGCCATGGCAACGACCGGATCTCGCGAGAGGAACCCGGCGGAGCTGCAAGATAGAGCTCCGCCGGGTCCTCTCTCTCCCTCCCCAGCCGCATGTGCCGCAGGTCTATGAAAGTGGTCCGTGAGGGAGATCTTTGATCTCCCCACCGGCCCGTCGTGGCAAACAGCGGGGCCGGCGCTCGGATAGTGCCGGCCCTGCATAGACCAGCAGGTGAGATCCTGGGACCTTCCCCTGCCGGCATCGGCCCCTGCACACCGCGGCCCACCGGGCATTTGCCCGGTGTGCCCGATGGCCAGTCCGGGCCTGCTCCCCTGCTGCCAGTCACTGCATGTAGCGTGATTGAGAGAGCACTTCCTGCTAGTCCGGGTACCCTGGTCAGCTCAGCCTTGCTGCATGGTGGTGAGGGAGATGGTGGAGAAAAACATGAAAGGGGTGGAGGAGGAAAGGATAAATATGTTAGAGGCTTGAGGGGGAGGAAAGGAGACATGTGGAGAAACTGGGGAGATGAAAGAAGACATATGGAGGGGCTTATTGGGAGGAAAGTAGACACATGGAAGGACTAGAGGAGGAAAGGAGACAAATGGAGTAGCTGGGGGGATGAGGCATGGAGGGGCTGAGGGGGAATGAGACATATGGAGGATCTGGGAGGGAGAATGAGACACATGGGGGGACTTGGGAAGATGAGACACATGTGGGGGGCCCCAGGTCATTTTTTCCATAGGGGCCCTGTGGTTTCTAGATACTTGGTTGCAGACCACACCAGGTGACACTATCAGAGGGGCATCCTGAGTGTCAGAGGCTAGAGCTGTGCTGTTCTCCCTGCCCAGTCTTCTCTGTACATTTAGCCTAAAGGCTACCAAGAAACAAGGAGCAGATCGGGCAGGAAAGCAGCACAGAGCTGTAGGGACAGGGAGGGGGGTAGAGGCGTGGGGGGTTGCAGAGAGATTCTACTCTCAACCTCTGTCGGATGCAGACTTGGAATAATGGCTTTTGTGACTCCCGACTGTTCAGAGTGTTGTTGAGTCTGAAACTTGTGAGAGCCTTTACACCAGATCTGCACCAGGCAGAGAGTAGAGGGTCTTTACACTGGCCACCAGAGATAGGCATGTCCAAGCATGGGCGTAGGAACCGGGGGAGATGGGGGGGACGCATCCCCCCAGCAAATCATGCGGGGGGGACAGGTTATGGGGAAATCCCTACCCGCTCCGCCGGTCCCCCTCATGCTGCAGCCGCCCAAGAGCTCTGTAGAGAGCCTCAGGCGGCTGCAGCTTTGCCCAGGCTGGTGCGTCCATGAGGGTGCACCGCCCGGGCGCAGCATGAGGAGAGGGGCTGACAGGAGGTAAGCGCTCAGCACTCCCTCCTGTCACTCCCTCACTGTAGCGTGGGACCAAGCCCTGTATGGTCCGCGGGTACAGGAAGCATCTGTCTCCTGTACCCGGCCGGACTAAAAGGAAGTGCACACTAAGTGTGCACTTCCTTTTAGTCCGGCTTAGTGTGCACTTCCTTTTAGTCCGGCCGGGTACAGGAAACAAAAGCTCCCTGTACCGGCGGACCATACCGGGCTCGGCCACGCTACAACAGAGGTAGGGGAGGGGGAGGAAGAGAGTAGGGAGGGAGGGAGGGGGGAGAAAAAAGAGAGTGACGAGGGAGGGGGGGTGGAGAAAAAAGAGAGTGACAAGGGAGGGAGGGGGGGAGAAAAAAAGAGAGTGACAAGGGAAGGAGGGGGGGGAGAAAAATGAGAGTGACAAGGGAGGGGGAGAAAGAGTGACAAGGGAGGGGGAGAAAGAGTGACAAGGGAGGGAGGGAGGGAGGGAGGGAGGGAGGGGGAGAAATAGTGACAAGGGAGGGAGGGAGGGGGAGAAAGAGAGTGACAATGGAGGGAGGGGTAGAAAGAAAGTGACAAGGGAGGAAGGGGGAGAGAGAAAGTTACAAGGGAGGGAGGAGGAGAAAGAGAGTGACAAGGGAGGGAGGGGGAGAAAGAGAGTGGGGAGGGAGGGAGGGAGGGAGGGGGAGAAAGAGAGTGACAAGGGAGGGAGGGGGAGAAAGAGAGTGACAAGGGAGGGAGAAAGAGAGTGACAAGGGAGGGAGGGGGAGAAAGAAAGTGACAAGGGAGGGGGAGAAAGAGTGACAAGGGAGGGGGAGAAAGAGTGACGATGGAGGGGAGAAAGAGTGATAAGGGAGGGAGGGAGGGAGGGAGGGAGGGGGAGAAAGAGAGTGACAAGGGAGGGAGGGGGAGAAAGAAAGTGACAAGGGAGGGATGGGGAGAAAGAAAGTTACAAGGGAGGGAGGGAGGGGGAGAAAGAAAGTGACAAGGCAGGGAGGGAGGGGGAGAAAGAGAGTGACAAGGGAGGGAGGGAGGGAGGGAGGGAGGGAGGGGGAGAAAGAGAGTGACAAGGGAGGGAGAGAGATTGACATCCATCACACACACACACACAATCACACAATCATGCAACCCTTACACACACAGAAACACACAATGCATTCCTTACACACACTCAATGCACCCCTTAGAGACGCACACACTGCATCCCGTACATACACAAAAAACACCTTGCAGCCCTTACACATACAAACACAGATTCACACAATGCATTCCTTACACACATATCAGGACATCCCCTACACACTCCACCCCCTGTGAACAAACTCATTGGTGGAACATGAAGGTGGACCCTGGGACCCAGAACTTGAGCTGTGTAAAGGGCCCCCAAAAAATGGAGCTGCTTCCCGTTCTCCCAGAACATTGATTTTTGTGACCACAGTTACAAACAGCCTCCAGAGAGCCTGTTCTACACCAGATCATCATCCTCATCTGGTTGTAAGTAGGCAATCTAGCATATTATTCGTGGCACTAATCTCTAATTTACCTCACATTAAAGAAATAATATAGTCCCCAGAACCACTGCAGCTTAATGTAGTGGTTCTGGTGTCTATAGCCTGTCCCTGCAGGCCTTTTAATGTAAACACGGCGGCACTCCAGTACTGGCGTTAGTTAACATGGCAGAAAAATAATTGGAAAGGGTTAGGGTGGGTTCTAATATGCATTGAAGGGGTTAGGGGGTACTAATATGCATGGAAGGGGTTAGGGGGGTACTAATATGCATGGAAGGGGTTAGGGGGTACTAATATGCATGGAAGGGGTTAGGGGGGTACTAATATGCATGGAAGGGGTAGGGGGTTAATATGCGTGGAAGGGGTAGGTGGGGTTCTTTTGTGCATGGAAGGGGTAGGGGTGGTTCTAATATTCATGGGAAGGGTAGGGGTGGTTCTAATCAGGAGGATCCCTGGCGCTGTATCCGGGTAAGTAAAACCCCTTCCCTGTAGTGACCCTTTAATGTTATTATTTAATCATTTATATAGCGACTGCAAATTCTGTAGCGCTGTACAATGGGATAAACAACTCCTAGTTTACGGAATAAGAATATACCCGGCGAGTAAAAATGCTATCCCCCCAGATTTTTTTGGGTTCCTACGCCCATGTGTCCAAGGCATGGCCCAAGGCAACAAGAGGGAGAGTAAGTTAATGTGTTTATTGTTTAAGATTATATAATGTTTTTTAAAGTAATATTAATTTCATAGCAATAAAAAAAATGCTGCCACAAATAAAAGTCCTAGCTCACTCCCTCCCACACACAAACAGCCCCTGTCCCGCACTACATCCACTACACATACAAATTGTATTCCCTACCTCATTCTCTTCATTCCCCTAATATGTAAATATTCACTTTACGCAGTAACAATGGTGTTATTTTTCCTTGCGCATTGGCATCTCGCTTCATGGTATGACCATATAGACGGTAACACTTTTGTGTATAGATCACTTTGCAGACGAGCTTAAAAACTAAATTATGTAAATTTACATTATTTTTATTTTCATTTATTCAACATTATCTTGAAATATTTCACACAGGGACTGTAATGTTAGTATACAGTAGGTACATACAGTAGGTGTAAAAAAATAGATAAATAAAACTGGTTAAATACCTTGCTTATAGGTATTTGCAATGAGACTGAAGGCATTACTTGCAGTGTAGCTTACTGAAAATGGCAACAGAATGTAAAAGGAATGTAAGCACAGTGACCACATACAGTCAATATAATTGAATCATATATTTATAAAATAAAGATATTTAAAACTAATAAAGCAATCCTTATCACTATCTGGACTGCTAATATAAACACTGTGTACAGTGAAATGGTAGAGTCCTTTAACTCCTCCACGTCCCTGACCAGGGCCAGATTGGGGAAAAAATTAGGCCCGGGCATTTTTCAATCAGAGCGGCCCCCTAAGAAGGGGGCGGGGCCAGAGAGGGTGTGTTTTGTCACCACTAATGACAAGCACGCCCCCTCACAAAGTGAGCATGTTGGTTCAATGCGCAGAGCTCTGCTGAAGAGCTCTAGCATTAGAAAAAGGCCCTGTATTTGTTATGCGCAGCGCAAACAAATGTAATAACATGCTTGCGCTGTGTTTGCTTTTAAATTGTCTCTGGTGTCTCCATAAGTGGGATACCAGAGGACAAAAGGGCCATGAAAGTGTATGGTGCATGTGTTTGGAGCCTGCTTGTGGAATTGCGTGTGTGTAGAGTGTGGTGTGGTATTGTGTAGATATGTCAATTTCATTTTATATTTGTGGTGTAATATGTGTGGCTATGGGCTGTAGAGAGTGTGTGTATAGCGGGCATAGTGTTATAGGGGATGTAGCGAGTGTGTGCATACGGGCTGTAGTGTGTGTGTGTGTGTATAGGTGACATAATGTGTGTAGGGGTTGTAGAGAGGGTGTGTTTAGAAAATGTTGTATGTGTTTGCTTACCAAAAATGTAGTGTGTGTAGGTGGTGAAGTGTGTGTGTGTGTAGGACCCAGAGTGTGTATAGGAGATTGTGTGTGTGTGTGTGTGTGTAGAGGATTAAGAGTGCATATAGGGTAAGGGATCTAGCGTGTATCTAGAGCGTAATGTGTGTAGTGGTGCAGTGTGAGGGGTGCTGTAGTGTGTGTATATATATATATATATATATATATATATATATATATATTTATTTGGACGTATTGTATGTGTGAAGGGTCGCAGTGTGTGTGTGTGTGTGTGTGTGTGAGAGGGGTGCTGTGTGTGAGGGTGCTTTTATCTGCCGTCACATTTTAGGTTTCTAATTTTCTTTGTCTGTTAAAGAGGGTTATTTTATATATTATATATATATGACTTTGTTTATATATATATATATATATATATATATATATATATATATATATACCGGCACTCAAGGATTTTCCAAAGTTTACTTCTCCATATATTGTGGAAAAATCAAAATCGACGTTTCAGCTCCTCTAGGGAGCTTTCATCAGGACACAATATATATATATATATATATATATATATATATATGTGTCTCTGGGGGTGCTGTGTGTGTCTGAGGGTGCTGTTTGTGTGTCTGAGGGTGCTGTGTGTGTGTCTGGGGGTGCTGTGTGTGTGTCTGAGGGTGCTGTGTGTGTGTCTGGGGGGCTGTGTGTGTCTGAGGGTGCTGTGTGGGTCTGGGGGTGCTGTGTGTGTGTGTCTGGGGTGCTGTGTGTGTCTGAGGGTGCTGTGTGTGTCTGGGGATGCTGTGTGTGTGTTTGAGGGTGCTGTGTGTGTGTGGGGGGGTGCTGTGTGTGGGGGGTGCTGTGTGTGTCTGAGGGTGCTGTGTGTGTGTGTCTGGGGGTGCTGTGTGTGTGTCTCTGGGGGTGCTGTGTGTGTCTGAGGGTGCTGTTTGTGTGTCTGAGGGTGCTGTGTGTGTGTGTCTGGGGGTGCTGTGTGTGTGTCTGGGGGTGCTGTGTGTGTCTGAGGGCAGGGGCGTACCTAGAGCATATGGCACCCGGGGCGGGTCCTAGTTTTGGCACCCCCCCCCCTGCACTTTAAAATGTACAAAACACCCACATTTTTTTAAATGTATGTAGCATTGAGCAGTGCTTGCATGTTTCAATGTAAGCATGCTTTTGTATGGAGTAAGTGTGAGTGAATGAATGGGTGTGTTTGTATGTAGTGTTGGCATTTTAATGCAGGCATGCTTTTGTGTGTAGTGTTGGCGAGATGCAGTGGTGTGGTTATATATAATGGTGATGTTTTAATACAGAGGTGTGTTTGTATGTAGTGTTTGCACTGGAATGCAGGGATGTGTTTGTGTGTAGTGTTGGCAAGATGCTGAGATGTGGGATTGCCATATTTAAGGACACCAAATAAGGGAGCTATCTGCTAAACAGCACCCTAATTTGGTATCTTTACATATGGAATCTCACATAAGGGCACCAATTTAGGGAATTCTCTACTAAATAGCTAAAAGATCAAAATTTAAAAAGCCTTTTTCTTAATTTTAATCTTTAGGTTGTTTAGTAGATAACTCACTTATTTGTTATCCTTATGTGGGATTGACATATTTAAGGACACCAAATTAGGGAGCTATCTACTAAACATATACACAACCACAGATATACAAACGCATTTAGTTATTAAGAGGTCCAACCAACCTCCCTACCTTACTCTGGGAGTGACAAGCGGTTGCTGCTGGGCTGGGATCTCTGTGCTCTTCCTTCACAGCTCACTTGCACGACCAGTAGTGATGCCGATGCCAGGATGATGTCATACCCCGGCTGCCGGGTTACTGCAGGGCGTACACAAACTCCTATATGGTCCATAAAAATGTTTAATCTCACTGCCTTCCAGTATATATCTGTCCTATCTGTCTGGGGGAATGTGACAACGTGGATGTATATGTAAGTGGGTGAGTATTACTATCAGGAGAAAGGTATATGGCAGGGTGGGACAGTGTGGTGGATACTATGACAGTGTGTGCCACTGCACACAGTGGATTGAAGGAGGTGACTGCAGGTGAGGTGGTGAGTATATGGTGTTTTATGTCACGGGTGGGAACAATGGGATTGGGTGTTATATGGAAGAGAGGATATTATGTCAAGGCAGGGCCAGGGTGTATGGCAGGGTGTGTATTATGATACGGTGGAGGTATATAGCAGGGAGGGGATTATGGCAGTGTGGGTATTATATGACATGTTAAAGGGGTATATGCCAGGGTGGGAATTATAACCAGGTAGTGGGTTTATAGCAGGGAGGATATTATGACAAGGCAGGGGTGTATATGGTGGGGGTGTATATGGCAGAGAGGGCAGGGGTGTTGAAATTTTTTAAAAAAACAACTACTTGTCCAGGGACTAAAGTGTTTGCCCAATCTACTTGTCTGCCGTGACAATCTACTTGTCCTGATACAAATCTTTATTGATAGTAATTTAGGAGACAGGGATGTAGTATGGGTAAGACACATAGTGTGGGGGTGGGATGTAGTGTATGTAGTGTGTGTAGAGCATTGTAAGGCACATAGTGTGCTGTGGGATAGGGTTGGCAGAGTGAGGAGGGGACAGGTGGCAGAGCGTAGGAGGGAGGGGCTGACAGAGCGTGGGAGGGAGTGACAGGTAGCAGAGTGAGGGAAAGAGGGGTTGACTGGTGACTGAGGGAGGGGGTGACAGGGTGACTGAGGGAGGGGTTGACTGGTGACAGAGTGACTGAGGGGGGTGACTGAGGGAGGGGGGTGACTGGGGGGTGACTGATGACAGAGTGACGGGGTGACAGGGTGACTGAGGGAGGGGGTGACAGGGTGACTGAGGGGGGTGACTGGTGACAGGGTGACTGAGGGGGGGTGACAGGGTGACTGAGGGAGGGGGTGAGAGGGTGACTGAGGGAGGGGGTGACAGGGTGATTGAGGGGGGTGACAGGGTGAGGGGGGGAGACAGGGTGACTGAGGGAGGGGGTGACAGGGTGATTGAGGGGGGTGACAGGGTGACTGAGGGAGGGGGTGACAGGGTGAGAGGGTGAGGGGGGGTGACAGGGTGAGAGGGTGAGGGGGGGTGACAGGGTGACTGAGTGGGGGGGTGACAGGGTGACTGAGGGAGGGGGTGAGAGGGGGACTGAGGGAGGGGGTGACAGGATGATTGAGGGGGGTGACAGGGTGACTGAGGGAGGGGGTGACAGGGTGAGAGGGTGGTGACAGGGTGACTGAGGGGAGGGTGACAGGGTGACTGAGGGGGGGTGACAGGGTGACTGAGTGGGGGGGTGACAGGGTGACAGGGTGACTGAGTGGGGAGGTGACAGGGTGATTGAGGGGGGTGACAGGGTGACTGAGGGAGGGGGTGACAGGGTGAGAGGGTGAGGGGGGGTGACAGGGTGACTGAGGGGGAGGGGTGAGGGTGAATTTACAATAATAATGACAGGGTGACTGAGGGAGGGGGTGACAGGGTAAGAGGGTGAGGGGGGGTGACAGGGTGAGAGGGTGAGGGGGGGTGACAGGGTGACTGAGTGGGGGGGTGACAGGGTGACTGAGGGAGGGGGTGAGAGGGGGACTGAGGGAGGGGGTGACAGGATGATTGAGGGGGGTGACAGGGTGACTGAGGGAGGGGGTGACAGGGTGAGAGGGTGGTGACAGGGTGACTGAGGGGAGGGTGACAGGGTGACTGAGGGGGGGTGACAGGGTGACTGAGTGGGGGGGTGACAGGGTGACAGGGTGACTGAGTGGGGGGGGTGACAGGGTGATTGAGGGGGGTGACAGGGTGACTGAGGGAGGGGGTGACAGGGTGAGAGGGTGAGGGGGGTGACAGGGTGACTGAGGGGGGGGTGACAGGGTGACTGAGGGGGGAGGTGAGAGGGGGACTGAGGGAGGGGGTGAGAGGGGGACTGAGGGAGGGGGTGACAGGATGATTGAGGGGGGTGACAGGGTGACTGAGGGAGGGGGTGACAGGGTGAGAGGGTGGTGACAGGGTGACTGAGGGGGGGTGACAGGGTGACTGAGTGGGGGGGGTGACAGGGTGACAGGGTGACTGAGTGGGGGGGGTGACAGGGTGATTGAGGGGGGTGACAGGGTGACTGAGGGAGGGGGTGACAGGGTGAGAGGGTGAGGGGGGGTGACAGGGTGACTGAGGGGGGGGTGACAGGGTGACTGAGGGGGGAGGGGTGAGGGTGAATTTACAATAATAATATTAACTTACCATGATTCAGGGGCTGTCTCTCTCCATCCCAGCCCAGGCAGTGCAGGAGGTGCAGGCAGAGTGGCCGCAGGGGAGAAATCTTGCAGAATGCACGCTCTGCGCCCCCTGCTGGCACACTCCATAACAGCATCCCTGGGGCTCAGTGATGACTCAGAACACAGGCTGGGAATCCCCTCCCTGTGCTCTGACTCACTCACTGAGCGCCGGAGCCGCGAGGGAGAGGACCACCAGCAGGAGGGACCGAGTGTGGCACCCCCCTACTGGATGGCACTCGGGGCGGACCGCCCCCCCTTAGTACGCCACTGTCTGAGGGTGCTGTGTGTGTGTCTGAGGGTGCTGTTTGTGTGTCTGAGGGTGCTGTGTGTGTGTCTGGGGGTGCTGTGTGTGTGTCTCTGGGGTGCTGTGTGTGTCTGAGGGTGCTGTGTGTGTGTCTGAGGGTGCTGTGTGTGGGGGGGGGGATGCTGTGTGTGTCTGAGGGTGCTGTGTGTGTGTGTCTGGGGGTGCTGTGTGTGTGTCTCTGGGGGTGCTGTGTGTGTCTGAGGGTGCTGTTTGTGTGTCTGAGGGTGCTGTTTGTGTGTCTGAGGGCACTGTGTGTTAGTCTGGGGGTGCTGTGTGTGTCTGAGGGTGCTGTGTGTGTGTCTGAGGGTGCTGTTTGTGTGTCTGAGGGTGCTGTGTGTGTGTCTGGGGTGCTGTGTGTGTCTGAGGGTGCTGTGTGTGACTGAGTGCTGTGTGTGTGAGGGGCTGTTAGTGTGAGTGTGAATTTATTTTTTATCTAAAATGTAAAGGACCCAGAGTGTGTATAGGAGATTGTGTGTCTGTGTTTATGTGTGTGTAGAGGATTAAGAGTGCATATAGGGTAAGGGATCTAGCGTGTATCTGGAGCGTAATGTGTGTAGTGGTGCAGTGTGAGGGGTGCTGTAGTTTGTATATATATGGGCTCAGGTAGCGCGGGCCCTGCATGGGCCGGCCGGGAAGATCCTGTGATCTCCCCTGCTGGCCTCGGCCCACGGCCATCGCGGCCCACCGGGCATTTGCCCGCTCTGCCCGATGGCCAGTTCGGGCCTGACTATAGGAATGATATGACCCATTGAAACTTCCTGGACTTTTTCGAAGCATGGGTGAGCTTACATTTTTAACAGACTTGCCGGCATTATATGAGTGACTAGTAGATTGTGGCAAGGAAATTCATTCAGAGGTTGTAAATCATTTCTAGGATATAAATGAGGGTGAGTGAAGCTTTGTGACTAAAGTTCAAACTGAAAAAATATTTTGCAAACAAAAATGTCGTTGGGCATGGGAAGGAATCCATACCATCAAAAATGCCAAATGTAAAATGAAACTACAAAACAGGGATTATTTGAATATTTTAGCAAGATCGGTTAACAATGATATAGAATAACATAGGGGGATACATAGCATCCAGATTTAAACTAGATTATGGTAGAGGATCCAATTAGGTTTGTTTATCTCCTGCCAGTGTAGCATAAGACATACAAGTAAAACTATTTTCACTCCTACTGCACGCCCAAATTTTGCAATATGTTCATAAGAGACTCCGAAAATAGAAACTGATTTTCCATATATTTCTCTTTTTTTCTGACGGCCTGAAATGAACAGACGGACAGCATCTTCAAAGCCAGGGTAGGTTTTTAGCTTTGCAAATCTTCAAAGATTTCTAAAAACCCATTTCTAAGGCAGATTGTTAGAGACCCTACTGTCAGCCTGAGGCTCCTGTATGAGCTAGTTAAAAGATATTTCCAAACATCCATCCACAGGTAGATTCTCGCAGCATGTCAGCCTCAGTTAATCAAATGAATTGGATTTTCTCCTTTTGTATTATCTTCTGCATTTGTGTTTTATTTGTCCTGTTTTGGTTAACCCCTTTCATGTACAGGTCATGCCCATCAGCTGTAGAAATTGGCAAAATGAAGCATTTTTCTGTTAACAAGTATGGTAGGGTTAAATGGCTTGAATTGATTAATAAAGATAAAATAAAAACATGGTTATTCTACCTCGGGTTTTATTCATTAAACAGTTGTGTTTAGTTATAATAAGAAAATGCATCCGTGAGCAAACCTCTAGTGTCCCTCTAGCAAATATACAGCAATCAGATTTGACATACCAGATTTAGTGGAAGTTTCAGTTTCTGGCAAAACACAAACCCAGCAAAAACAGAGACATTTCGTCTTTAAAGATCAGTGAATAAGATATAGTGATTATATGCTCTTGTTTTATTTTAGGTCCAGGCTCTGTATAATACTTTTCACTAAGGTAATGGAGAAAGACATTCTCTTTATTCTGTTTTCTTGCAAAACACAGGTAGAAAGCAGATTTACAGTATAACTAACGGGAGGAAACGTAGACCCAGTATAAAAGTGCACTCAGTGACATGTTTACTGCAAATCTATATTACAATTCTTTCTGGGACCCCTGAGGAGCAAAGTCAGGGAAACAACCCTTTACAATACTGCAGACCTACAACACTTAGAAAGTTGGAGTATATTTCCAAACCCATATCTGAAAAGTGTCCCAGGATCCACATCTTGGTATACCAAGGAATTGTTCCCAAACAGCACAATGTTTGCACAGCATTAGACATGCTGCACTGAGCAACGTCTGAGCACCAAGACCATATGTAGTTCAGGGGTACTCTGAGCATGATATGCCCTGAGGCTGGTACGCAAGGCAGGCAGACACTCTGTAACTTGGTGGATCCATCCACATTATGAACAGACTTACCCACTACATGAACAGATCTGCCTAATGTTGATGCCCCAGTTAGGCCCACCTCCATCTAACTTCCAGTGTTGGTTGATGTGCCAACATTTTCCATGTTAGGAAAGTATTCATTGAGGGCTTAGTGTTTTGTTTTGATGACAGTTGCAGGAGAGGAATTAGGGTATGGGGAGGGAAAGTTGTTCACAGTTTAATTTATATGATTTCCTAAAGAAGCAAGTTTTCAAAGAATTGTGGAGATTGAGTGAGAGTCTAACAGAGAGGGAAAGGATGCTTCATAGGAATGGTGCAGCCCTGGAGAAGTCTTTAAGGTGAGCATTAGAGGTAGGTGTACGAACAGAGGATAGACGTAGGTCTCCGGCAGAGTGTAGGGGACTAGATAGGACATATTTGAGTATTAGTGAGGATAAGTAGGTCAGAGCAGGATTGTGTAAAGATTTGTAAGCAAGTATCAGGATCTTAAATCAGTCCTATATCTTACGGGAAGCCAACGTAATGACTGACAAATGGGAATGCGTGGAAGGTGCAGGCGGACAGGAAGATGAGCATCGCTGCTGCATTTATTATAGACTGTAACAGGGCAAGTTGGGAACATGTAAAACCACTAAGAAGTGGATTACAGTAGTCAAGGTGAGAGAGGGCAGCGGCATAGACAAGCACCTTTGCCGGATCAGGCGTTAAATAGGTTTGAATGCTCGCAATGTTTTTGAGATGAAAGCGGCAGGATTTGGCGATTGATTGGACATGAGGAGTGAAAGAGAGAACACCTAGGCAGTGAGCCTGAGAGGTAGAGCGGATGGTAGCATCATTGACTTGGAGGGAAACAGACAAGGGAGTAGCAACACTTAAAATCGTATATAAAATCTACCATCAAGGGGACAGGGCCTGACAGGCAATATGGCCGGACGTGCTTTCCACTAGCTCCTGGCAAATTGTGCCATATACAAGCAAAATAGCTGATAAATCTGACACAAGAGGTTCTGAATTGCTGTTCAACTTCTACTTAGCAACCCACTGAACCTGACCCAGGACATACAGCTTACAAGCACTCATGTCCATTTTCTTCAAAGCCTACTGGGCTAGCGCGCGGGCAGAGTTGAGACCCGAACGACCTTCCAATGCAGTGTGCGAGTCTTGTGGTTGCTTACAAGGAGCCCTGTAATCCTGCCCCCCCCCCCCCCCCTTTGGACTGGCGGGGGTCATCCCGGTTCCCACTGGGTCGCTTTCAACTGGCAATGCAAGGCACACCAGAGGCCTCAGAAGACACGTGGCGCGATCATGATGGCCGCCATGCAGAAACCTCAACAATGCTGAGCGGGCCCGGAGGGCCTAGGGTGGAGATACCTCTTCAACACACACTTTGATGATATCTGCCAGAGGTTTTGAGAGTGTATTGCCCACATTTTCGCCCCTCCTGACACACTGCCAAGCCGAAAAACACAGTCTTAGCTGCGGGCATCACCTTCGGGTTTTGAGGTTGATGTGACAAAGGCTCCCATGCCAGGGCCTTTTAGATAAGATTGAAGGCTACCCTCTTAAAGGACCACTATAGGCACCCTGACCACTCGGCACTGGACCGGAGGTACGTTTTAATGATAAAAAAGGCTTGAATGTATTTTTTATTAGGGGGAAGTTCATATAAAAGCAAGAAAGATGGCTAGGGGATCTGTCTTAATTGCTTTTATATGTTGACTATAGTGATCCTTTAAGATCTGTTTGATAAGGAAACCATTTTCTCTTCATGCAGGCTGTGTGGGTCGGTGCAGCTAGTGCTACATAAACTAAAACAAAAGTTATTTGACTTCTAGATAACAGAGAATTAAGCAATGAAACTGCAGGGGCATGATCGCTATACAAACACTGCTTCATTAAGCTAAAGTTGTTTTGGTGACTATTGCAGGGGTAGGCAACCTTCTGCACTCCAGATGTTGTGGACCTCATTTCCTGAAATACTCTTACAGCTATAACCTAGGCAAAGCATCAGATCAGACGTAGTCCACAACATCTGGGGTCTGGATGAAGGTTGCTTACCCTTGTTCTATAGTATCCTTTTAAATGTTTGTATTGTTTACAAGTGCTTCAGAATATGTTGGACCAAAATTGTAATTACCAACATCTGAAACGATTAACAAAGAAAAATCCTATGCATGTAAGTGGATTTTATGTGGGTTGACTTAGGTGTTTACATAAAATACACATTTTTTAAGTAAGGTAACTATCATTGGAAACCTGCTGAACACTCTCTCAAAGAGGTTAATGGGAGGGGAAAACAAGCAGCACAATTGAAATAGCAAAGAAGAAAGTGATCTTTTTAATAACACATAAAAATGTTGATGATAATTGCCCTAATTAGCAGCATTGAGCAAATCAAGATTGCTAACTTCAAATTTTGCATGCAAATGAACAAATGCAAGCACAGAATAGGCAAATGAGATCTGCTGTGATAGAGGCTGATATGAAAGTCGATGTAATACATTTGTGGATGGAAAGCTGTGCACAGAACGAAATCTGTGATTTAATGAATATATTATGTTCTAAAATCAACCAGGACAGATGCAAATTACAATTATTTTTTTTATTAAATAGATTTTCTGAAAAAGGTTTGGGATTCTAAAGGGCTGATGTGAGAGGCAAATCTGGGGCGAATAAGGTGAGGAAGGGGTACCATTAAGACACAAAGAAAAAAAAATCACAGTTTGCTACAATGCAAACTGAGAAGACAGGCAGCCACCCATTAGTGACTCAGACAGGGTTTCCACTGTGGCGAAGCTCCTGTACTCCAACTGATTATCTTTGCCCAGTCTGCTTCATAGCCACTGGGGAGGGTACCTGGAACACTTCAGCCCGAGTGGTCAAAGCTTGTCTGGGGTCTCTCTGAAACACTTCCAGCCAAAAAGACTGCAGCTCTCTTTCCAGGCAGGTACCATTCCCTCTGCCTATTCTTCTGCAGCTCTGCTTATAGTGATTGCTCCTGTCTTTATAAAGACACTTGCGACTCTTAGGCAGAGCTCTCTTTTCAACTTGTCACTGGGTTAGAGAGATCATGCAGCCAGCCAACAGATCCGAAGACTCAGTTACTGGGGATCCCTAAAAATCCAAAAGGACACAGCTTCAAAAAGAACCAACATACCATTATTTATTTTTGGACATGGACTAGCCTTTGGGGACAAGTCATTAAGCATGTGGTGACAAACATTTAAAATGCAAATATCTAGAACATTAGGAAATGAGCAATTAAAATTAATACATGAACTATATAATGCAAAAAACAAAATATGTACAATACATTTTCAAACACAATAAAATGCAATATGTGCATTCAACCATTTGCATACCTGCATTTTGTAAATGCACATACTTCCATTTAGCCAGCAGAGAGCACTGCAGAGTTCTCAAATAACAATGAATAGTTTGTACATTGATTGCTGCTGTCACACACCTCATTCAGGTGCCCCTGGGATCAGGCCCATAGTCTTTATGTAAAGGACCACTATAGTGCCAAAACATAATTGTTTTCCTGGCACTATAGGGTTTTTAGGTCCCCCCCACCCTTAGGGTCCCCCTCCCGCCGGGATCTAGGGTGAGGAAGGGGTTAAACACATACCTTTTCTCCACCGCCGGGCTCCCTCGGCGGTGGGGACTCTCCGCCTCCTTCCCCCGTCATCGGCTGAATGCGCATGTGCAGCAAGAGCCGCGCGAGCATTCAGCCAGTCCATAGGAAAGCATTCCCAATGCTTTCCTATGGACGCTGGCGTCTTTTCACTATGAAAATCACAGTGAGAAGCGCGGAGGCGCTTTTAGCGGCTGTCAATGAGACAGCCACTAGAGGCTGGATTAACCCATAGGTAAACATAGTAGTTTCTCTGAAACTGCTATGTTTACAGCAGCAAGGGTTAATCCTAGAGGGACCTGGCACCCAGACCACTTCATTAAGCTGAAGTTGTCTGGGTGCCTATAGTGGTCCTTTAAGAGGGTAGCCTTCAATCTTATCCAAAAGGCCCTGGCATGGGAGCCTTTGTCACATCAACCTCAAAACCTTATAAGGGGAAAGTGATGTGTTAATGTTTGTCAAATTTAACAAAGGCTCTTGCGGTATCGAAACATAATAGGTCTATTTGGTGACTTCAATGTCTTAACACTTGCAACTTTCCCACTTTTTCCAGACTCCACAATCTCTGCACCAGCAATGTACCTGGTTTCTTTTCAATTATTGGCAAGTATTTAAAAAAAAATCTGACCTGCTCATACACCCATTTTAATTGTGTCATTTGCCAAAATATTCAATCAATAATCCTATAGATATATTTATATTGCTTTACGCACACACATTGATATTCTTTTATTAGAACATAAAAAGACACATGGAGGACATTTTTTTCTATCCAGATTACATTTTCAAACTACCTGCTAAATGAATGGAAATACAAGGAGAAGCTGCTTCTCAAGCTTGAACTGGTCAACTGTATTGATGGTGACTTACAAAAGTGCAAAAGTGTGCAATTAAGCATATCCTCAAACAAAACTCAAAAGTCAAAAATCCTGCACAGGATCCTAAATAGCAAAATATTTATTAACTGCTTATCTACAAAAAAATGTGTTGGTGAGACATAAAAATGCTTTTTGCAGAGAATGAGATGTTTCGGAAATCTGCACAGCTAATATGTACATTCTGTGATGTAGAATCTTCAATCTATTTGATGTTGTGTTTTCTCTGAGAATATCTAGATATGTCCTGGAGTGTATCCATTTAATTCAGTGGTACTCATTTTATTGATGATATCAGATGGAAGTCTGTTTTAACCCTGCTTGGAATACTAGTTCTAAACTTGAGGTTTGAACCAGGGCCGTCTTTAACACAGGGCAAAAGGGGCAGCTGCCCCGGGCCCAGTTACTCCTGGGGGGCCCAAAGCAGCTGCCCTGTGGGCCCACACTGCCCACAACAATTTGGAGGGGCCTATCAAGTGGCTCATGCATTTAGGGCCACCCGATGGGTATCTCTGAACAGGGACCCGGTGGGGTGCCATGGCCCTTTAAGAGCCGACCGGGCCCCTGTAGTATTAGCTGGCTGGGTGGAAGTGACAGCCGATCACTTCCTCCCAGCTTCAGAAGAGAGCACCGCGGGAGGAAGGAGGCAGCAGCAGGTAGCAGCATGGGGAGGAGAGGCAGGAATGAGCTGCTGCTCATCCCCACTCCCATCAGCCTCAGCCAGCACTAAGCTGAGTTGAAGGTAAGTGTATCCAGTCCCTGATCCTCTCCTTCTGGGTGAATGGCTGCAGCTAGGATAGTTTTTAGAAAAACCACCCCACTCAATGCCCCTGCCCTGATTTCCCCCACTTACTGCTTATCTTCTCTGTGCCCCCACTCTCTGGCCCTGCCTTCCCCACTCACTTTTCTCTTCTCTGTGCCCCCACTCTCTGCACCTGCCCTGCCTTCCCCACTCACTTTTTCTCTCCTCTCTGCCCCTGCCCTGCCTTCCCCACTCACTTCTCTTCTCTGTGCCCCCACTCTTTGCCCCTGCCCTGCCTTTCCCTACTCACTTCTTCTCTTCTCTATGCCCCCACTCTCTGCCCCTGCCCTGCCTTCCCCCACTCACTTCTTCTCTTCTCTATGCCCCCACTCTCTGCCCCTGCCCTGCTTTCCCCCACTTACTGCTTCTCGGTGCCCCCACTCACTGCTCCTGCCTTCCCCCCTCACTGCTTTTTTTTACCCTGTGCCCCCACTCACTGCCTTTCTACTATGTGCCCCCACTCACTGCTTTTTTTTGTTTAGATGAGTTTAATTATTGCTGCAGTTGCATTTAAGCACAGTGTTTATTTTATGTTTTAATTATTTTTTTTGTTGTGCTTTACATATAACAGTACCAGCTTGCCTTGCCACAGCAGCATCAGCATTTACCAGCTTTGTGCCTCCTCCAACTCTTTGCTTCTGCCCTGCTGCAAACATAAAAATGATCACATGTATGTCAGAGTGTGTGTATCTGTGTGTATGTGTGTGCCAGTGTGTAACTGTGTCAGTGTGTATCTGAGTGTTTATGTGCCAGTGTGCATATCAGAATTTGTGTGCATGTGCCAGTGTGTGTATCTGTATGTCAAGGTATGTGCATGTGTCAGTATGTTTATATGTGTGTTGATGTGTATGTAACTGTGTATGTGTATACATCCCAGCAATCAAAAACAACATGCAAACACATCCCTGATAACACAAACATTACAGACAAACACACCCCTGATTTCAAACTCCAAAATTATATATAAAACACACCCTTTACTCAAACACCAATACTATACACAAATGTTTAGAAGACAACACTACATCCTATAACAACCCTGAAGGCAAATATTACATACTAACAAAACCCAGTATTAAAATGCCAAAATGATATGCATACACCAATTCACAGTTGCACACCTGCATTTAAAAGTCAACCATACATTCAAACACACACCACTGCATTCAAACGCAAACACTACACACAAGTACACCTCTGCATTCCAATTGTAATAGTACATACAAATACACCTCTACATGCACACATATACTCTATATAAAAACAGGCTTACATTCAAATGCACAAACACTGCACACAAATACAACCCTACAAGAATGGGCAAAGTATAGATCCCCAGCTAGCATAGCATTGTGGGAGTTGTATGACAGATGGGGATGTATCTTCTCGCCACTCTTGTGCTAGAGGGGGAGGCCCAAACAACTTTCTTGTACCAGGGCTTCTCTGCATTAGTTCCGCCACTGGGTTGGAGTGTAAGGCATGATTGCATGCCAGGGAGTGGGAGGGCAGCAGGGTCCTGGGGGCCCAAGCAAATGCTTGCCCAGGGTCCAATCACTATTAAAGACGGCCCTGGTTTGAACATGCTCTACAATTAACGCATCAACCCTGTCATCTCAGGGCTTGATTTGACAGAATGTTTGAAACTTGTAGTCAGAAGCACGTTTTTAGCACTGAATCCAGATTGCTGTTATCTGCTGCTCCATTTCCAGCAGACTTTTATCATTATGCACGCTTTTATTGTTTGTTTGTTTTTCTGTTGTTGTTTTTTTTTTGTTTGTTCACTTTCTATTACTTATGGGTGCTGAAGACCTCTAAACACGAAAAACTGCAAATGTGGCCATCATCTGCCCAACGTAAATGCATTCTTTAGCTCTTAGTTCTCTTCACCTCGTCACAGGCAGAGCCACACTTTTATATCTCCTGCTCAGCATTGCAAACCTTGGGCCTTCCGTTCTTTAAATGGGTCAAACTAGTCACGTACACTACTTGTAAGTCATATTTGCATTTTTATTACCCCTTAAGGTACAAATAACAACATGCAATTAAATCAGGCTGCAGTTTTATTATAGGAAAAGCAGATACAAGTCATGAACATATTTATCAGGCATATAGCAAAAATGATTATAGCATCAACACATAATGTAACTCATCTGTATTTAAATTGTGTGTGTTTATATCAATCAAGGTTATAACACAGATGTTTGTTAGAGTGGTTCATTGAAGAGTCACCAAGAGTCAATGCATGGTCTGACTAAGACTATTGCTTGATTCTTGGTTACATAATCAAACATATGTAGCTAAGCAGAATACAATTTGTTCGCACTCAGTCACTTTTGCATTCAACCAATTGTAATAAAAGTTGAACAACCTTCTTGCCCCTGCCAGGCCCCCCATAGACGGTAGTCATTTACAACTACTGTGTTCTGGTTCTGCATGTGACTATTCATTCCCTCATTAATTGCTCCTTTTAATATAAACTAAGACTTACACCTAACAACATCTTTAAGGGGGAATGTAATATAACTTACCTGTAGTGGTGTTTTAGTATTACTGCACAACGTCTGCTAGTACCTAAAAACACAATTGTGTCTTTTATTGTTTTACTTATATAATTCTTCAGAATGATCACAATTTCATGTTTTCCTATATTCAGTACATTTTCATTGAGCTGTTCACAGAAATATTTAATATAACCAACTAGAGTAATTTGAAAATACAAATTCTTTAGAGGACCTAGCTAATTTTGTGTTTGTTCCCATGAAAACATTTTATCAGTGAACAGCAATATCCCAAAATTGTATCACTTTCAGTTCACTTCTGATTACCTGATAATTATGGATCCCTGGTTATTGCTGTTTTGAATCATCACAATTCCCTGAGCAGTGCAGAAGAGCAGTCTATATTTGTACCTTATCAAGCAGCGGCACTGTTACTCCTTACATGTCTTTCAAAAAAAAGTTGTTCCTTCTCTCTGCCTTAGAACCTGTCTGCAATTGCCTGGTAGACTCCAGTATCTGCACGTAATAGTAATTTCCACCGTAACACATGCATGCGATATCATGATGCAAAATAATCTTTTCCTACACTACCAAAGGCCTGTATAATGCAACCTTAAACCATTCCGTCAATCACCCAATCTTCTTCGAGCTTGCAAATCTTTTTGTACAAGAAAGTAAGCTAGAAATTTTATCTGGGTTCTCTGAAGGTCTGGTAACCACATACAAGAGTGATATTTTGCTCTTCCTTAACACATCATACAAGTTATCCACGGACAGTAGTGCAACTTGGAACAAGATGGGGCATTGTCTAGAGTAGGGGTGTCCAAAAGGTAGATCCCCAGATGTTTTAAAACTACAGTTTCCATGATGCTTTGTCATTCTGAAGTCAATCTAGAGGTATGCAAAGCATCATGGGAGTTGTAGTTCTATAACATCTGGAAATCTACCTTTGGGCACCCATGGTCTAGAGCAGGGGTAGGCAACCTTCGGCACTCCAGATGTTTTGGACTACATCTCCCTTGATGCTTTGTCAGCATTACCTCTTGATGCCTTGTCAGCATTATGACTGTAACACTATTGTGGGGGATGTAGCCCAAAACATCTGGAGTGCCGAAGGTTGCCTACCCCTGGTCTAGAATTTCTACCACCACTTTGGATCTCCATCTACTTGTACACAATGCCCTTGTAGGTAGTCTTCATAGGTTTCAATCCTTGGAAGCAGGGCACCTTGCATCCCTGGTTCAAAACTCATATCACACCTACTGCCTAGCTTATTTAATGAAGTAGACTTATTCCCACAGTTCCCTATACAATGCAGGATTTTCAGGATGTGACCGTTGCTGTCTGTACTAAACCTAGTACCTCCAGTCATGGAAGGTAAGGGGTCTTGTCATGCTAAGCGATAAGCTTATGGCTGTATTAGCATGCTCTTTTTGGATATATACAAATAAACACATGCGACCTATGGCATATTATTCCGAGCAAACATGTTAAAGGACCACTATAGGCACCCAGACCACTTCAGCTCAATGAAGTGGTCTGCGTTCCAGGTTCATCTAGGATTAACCCTTTCTGCTGTAAACATAGCAGTTTCAGATAAACTGCTGTGTTTACATAAGGTTAATCCAGCCTCTAGTGGCTGTCTCATTGACAGCCGCTAGAGGCACTTCAGCGCTTGTCACTGTGATTTTCACAGTGAGAAGATGCCAGCGTCCATAGGACTTGACAAGAGAATGGCTCACTAAAGAAAATAAATAAATATTAGAGCTTCTTTAGGGCTGAGTAATAAGGCTAATTAGAATAAATACTAGAATCCATGTGATTTTAATATAAAAACTAAAATACATAATGGCTGGATGTTGCTAAAACAAAACAGTGTAATAGTCACCTTGTTTGCACAGCTATATCTGTTATCAGGCAGATCAGACTTTAAAAATTAAAGATAGTTTCCAATTTTCCGAAAATATAAAATCGTGTTGCATGACAATCTGGATAATCCTCCCAATTCACTTTCAGAGGATTACAGTTTAAGACTTGGTGAAGATTTTGAATTATCTTTAGGGGCGAAGACGTCAAGCAGGATTATGTCACTTTTATCCTTCCTTTGATTGAACTACTCATTAAAAGCGAGGAGAGCATTGAATCTTGAAGTTTTTGCAGATAATAGAAAATGAAAAAAAAGAGTCTTTCAGGTGTATGTTGAATACCTTTTCTGTTTTGCAGTTAACAATAAAATTGTATCAAGCATATGATAACAAAAGTGAATTATGATAAGAAAGATAGTCACCAGAGTCTGAGACAACAAAATCCGATATGTTTTACTTGAACTCTAGCTTACCTCCTGACCACTTGCTCCAGTTTTGGATGATTACATCAAAGACATTGAAAAGTAATGTTCAGAAATTGGTTTCCTCCCTTTTATACTTATGTGCTAATTATTTCTAACTTTAATTCTATAGTCTGTTCCCCAGTCCAGTGGAAGACACCTTAGAATCTTCCAGTACACACAGTAATACATTATATCCAGAATCCCCAATGACTAAACTCACATCTATTAGACTTCCAGAGGCCTTTGCTTTGTTCAACATTATGATCTGTTTTTGCCATTTACTGAATATGTATATTTATTGTTGTATGACCCAGGTACAATCTACGCAGTCAACGTGTGATGGCATGTTGTGTCACAATAGAAAAGACATAAGGAGAAAATGTTGAGAGCGTGGCTTAAATGTTGAGCTGTATGAATGCCACCACGACAAGCAACATGCCTTTTCTAACCAATTTTCATCAGCTGTACCCTACTTTGGGGATCACCGTTTAACTTTAACGTCACTGATCCCAGCATCCTGCCGTGCAAAGACAGGATCCCAAGATGGCGTCCACTTTAGGTCCCCAGATGACCACTGCCTTGGACTCCTCTATCTCTTTCTCAAACAACATAGTCCACATTCTGTCTGACAGAGCCTGTCTGACTTATTAAATTGAGAGGAGTACAGTTGAACTGAAAGCCGAAATACAGGCCCTGGGAACACACACCCCGGATCTGGAATGGAGGAGATTGTTGCAGCCCATATTGTAATGGTGCATGGAGCTAACATCATGCAACGCAGGCTTTCCACCCTGGAGTTGTTAATGGAAGACTTTTCCAACCATACCAATAGTAACAACGTAAGGATAAGGGGATTGCCTGAATCAGTAGATGGGAATTCCCTCATACAAACAATACTTTATATTTTCAAACCCCTACTCCACGAGATACCAGGACAGAAGTGAGAAATAGATAGGGTTTAAAGTGCACACAGAGCATGAAGAGAGGAGGGGAGCTCACAAAGAGATGTATTAGTCTGCTTCCACTTTCACACTACCTAGGAAGCCATAAAACAGTGCTGCAGAGGCTCAGGGGCAGCATACCAAGGCACCCCGATGCAAGTGTACCAAGAACATTTCACTAAAAACTTCAAAGGCATAGGCACTGGAAACCTAGAGCAGACCTCCTCTGTGACATGGCCACACCCTTTGCCTGGGGGCGTCCATTCAAACTACTAACCTTCTAATAAGGTAAAACCTGTGTCCTTCTACAATCTGGGGACCCCCACAGGTGTCTGCAAAAACTAGGTATTTCAGATACCATCCAACTCCCTACAAGCTCCAAACTAGAGCCTAATTTACATCTACCTATAGATTGGATCATAGTGGGAGAAAGAGCAGCAACATTGCAACCAACCTAAAGATTAAAGGTGGCTTCTTTCGTTTCCCGATGCTCTACAGGCCTAAACAAAGAGGGGATCTGGGTCTTAAAATAAATGTGCTACCACATTTTTTGTTATTTACTGCAGATTCTCCTGATCCACATCAACAAGACATTGTAAATGCAGGTTTGTCAAGCATTCACAGACTACATATGGCATCACGTCTAAAATTCACTGTTTTGACAAAGCCCAAACAAAATGGAGGATTGGGTCTGCCGGGCCTGTCCAAATACCACAAAGCAGCCCACTTACAATGTATTATTGGGTGGGCCCATTCCCCCTCCGATAAGTTATGGATCAGCATAGAAGCCAGCTTTTCTAACATACCTTTATCTACTCTTCCAGGGCTACCCTCGGGCTTGAAAGCTAGATCCACTGGAGGACACCCTACTTTACACACAACAATGTCCATATGGTGAGCGAGGATCTTTCTCCTTCCATGTCCCCCTTATGCACCATAACAGATAACCTATCCTTTAGCACCACAAACTCTTCCCAATACACATCCTCACTTTGGGTACCATCTCCATGCCACCTAAAAGATGTCTATGTGGACTATAGCTTACTCCCAATAACTGACCATTTCACTGCTCCATTTCATTACCATGAACTGGTACAATTCCTCAAAAGCATTCCAAATTTGACTACAGCCAATAGACAGCTTTCTGCTTAAAAGTCATTGTGTGCACAACCCCCTTCCACATGCAATCTCTTTTTTGTACCTTCCCTATGGGAAGAACAGCAGTTCCCTTACTTTCTTAAATCCTAGGAGAGAGACCTGGGACATCCCCTAATATCTGAAGAGTGGACCAATTCCTTATACATATTTTAACCATTAGCATTAAAGAGTCTGGCCACAAGATGATTTCCCATTAATACAAATGGCCATCACGGGGACCACATGTGACCTAAAATGTTGGAGATGTGAAAGGGAATTCTGGATATTGTTCCACATGGTGGGCATGCCCTATAACCAACCCTTCTAAAGGGAGGTGCATCAGATCTTCACCACACTAACGAACACCCCAATAGATTGCTCCCCAGACATTTACTTCCTACACTCCACCACTATATCACTTGTGAAATATAAGAAATCAGTATTGCCACACCTGATTAACTCCCTGCTGGGGAAACAATAGGACAGGAAAAAGGGAGGTTGGGAGAGGCACATACAATCAATACATTTAACATACCATGCACCAATACTGGGCACAGGGTGACCAAAATACAAGAGGAATCTGGCTACCCACACATAGTGTCTGTCTTCAATCCCCAGTGATGGTGACTACCGTCACCACTCTCATACAGAGTTATTTACTAAAGTGAGAATTATCAGGAATTCAAAGTGAATTTGGTGAAATATGAAGCACATTAGCATGTTACTCTGATTGTGCAGGAATGTTAGATATCTCCAGTAATTTGGAATAAAGAAAATATTTTAATTGTTGTGCATTTTTCTATCTCACATTCATTAACCCAACAACTGTGAGTAACTTACGTTTTCGCTACATTCTGGCCAGAATAGGTGAATTGGAGAGAAAAAAGTAAAACTCTATTGCTATTTTTAAGATCAGCTATAATTGTTCATAAATGGTAAATTCCTGATTTTTCTCTGTTTAGTGAATAACCACAACAGCATTTTCAAAAATGTATAGCTGATTATACCTACATTTTATTTTGTTGTCCTTATTTGCAGAAGTAGCAAGGTAATACATAACTAATTTGCCTAAATTGTAACCTACTGTCTTGTCTGATTTATCCACTAGATGGCAATGCAATATAAGTAATGAATATATATTTTACACTTCGCTTCTCTTTTAGGTAAAGCAGTACCTATATTGTCCTATACTATTCTTCATCCCATGTGAGGGTTTGGAGGGATAAATAAAACAAGGTTCCCCAAAATTCTAACATTGTAAACAGGATGAATACTTTAATTTTACCCATTCTTTTTGGCCTTATAACTCTAATTTTACCCATTCTTTTTGGCCTTATATTTTGAACATTGTGTGCTAGCTAGGGCCTTAGATTTTAACGTTTGAAAAGTTATTTCCATGGGCAAACAAGGAAGACTCAGATCTCTGGTTGATGATGTTTGATAGCGGAAAGTGTCAAATGATTTAATATGTAATATAAAATAATATAAACATTCAAATTAATTTGCATTCTTCCTAATACGAATAGGCAAGAATAATTATTATACATGTGCACAAATTAGGTTGGAGCAGTTCATCTGAACCAAATTCCTTTTAATCCATGCCCGAACTAATCGATCTAACCAAAGATTTTCTTAGATGTCATATTCATCGAATAACAGATAGATCATGAGAGATCAATTTATTAAACAAGACTCCACAGGTAATACCTAGACAGATTGATTTATCGAATAAGACTGCACAGATAAATCCCAAACATATTGACTGAATTTAATTTGGAAGAACGGTTCTAAATAAATTTTTGTGCAAGTCTAATAATTATAATATATATATACATTGATCATCCACAACATTAAAACCACCTGCCTAATATTATGTAGGTTCCCGTGTTCTGCCAAAACAGCTCTGACGTGTCGAAGTATGGACTCCACATGAAATCTTAATAAGTCCTGTGGTATCTGACACCAAGACATTAGAAGCAGATCCTTTAAGACCTGCAAGTTGTGAGGTGGGGCCTCCATGGATCGGATTTGTTATTGCAGCACATTCCACAGATGCCCAATCAGAATGCGATCTGGGGAATTTGGAGTACAAGGCAGCACCTTGAACTCTTTGTCATTTCCCTCAATCCATTCCTGAACAATTTTTGCAGTGTAGCAGGGTGCATTATCCCATTGAAAGAGGCCGCTACTATCAGGAGACACCATTGCTTTAAAGAGGTGTACATGGCCTGCACCATTCTCTAGCTAAGTGGTACATGTCAAAGTTACATTCACATGAACGCCCTGATCCAAGGTTTCCAGCAGAACATTGCCCAGAGCATAACACTGCCTCTGCTGGCCTGCCTTTTTCCTATAGTACATCATGCGGCCACGTTTTCCCCTTGTAAACTACGCACATACACCTGATCTAAAAGAAATCATAATTACTATGTAGCCAGATACACAGCAAACTGTGATGGATGCACTGTGTGTTCTGACACCCTTTTACTATGGCCAGCATTAAGTTTTACAGCAACTTGAGCTATATTAGCTATTTTGTGTGATCGGACCAGACAGGCTAGCCTTCACTCCCTACGTGCATAAATGAGCTTTAGGTGGCCATGACCACGATGCCGGTTTACCGGTTGCCCTTCTTTACACCAATTTTGGTAGGTACTAACCACTGGATTCCAGGAACACCCTACAAGACTTGCTGTTTTGAAAATTATCTGACCCAGTCATCTATTTGTCACTCAGATCTTTTGGCTTGTCCATTTTTCCTGATTCCAACACATAAAATTCAAGAACTGACTGTTCACTTGCTGCGTAATATATCCCACCCATTGTACTGATGTAATCAATGTTATTCACTTCACCTGTCAGTGGTTTTCATGCAGTGGCTGGTATATGTATATACAGTGAGGAAAATAAGTATTTGATTCCCTGCTGGTTTGGAACATTTGTCCACTGACAAAGAAATGATCAGTCTATAATTGTAATGGTAGGTGTATTGTAACAGTGAGAGACAGAATAACAAAACAAAACAAAAATCCAGAAAAACGCATGTCAAAAATGTATAAATTGATTTGCATGTCAATGAGTGAAATAAGTATTTGATCCCCTATCATTCAGCAAGATTTATGGCTCCAAGTGTCTTTTATACAGGTAACGAGCTGAGATTAGGAGCACTCTCTTAAAATAATCTCAGCTCGTCACCTGTATAAAAGGCACCTGTCCACAGGAGCAACTAACCAATCAGATTTCAAATTCTCCACCATGGCCAAGACCAAAGAGCTGTCCAAGGATGTCAGGGACAAAATTGTAGACCAACACAAGGCTGGAGTGGGCTACAAGTCCATCGCCAAGCAGCTTGGTGAGAAGGTGACAACAGTTGGTGCGATTATTCGCAAAAGGGGAAAAACACAAAATAACTGTCAGTCTCCCTCGGTCTGGAGCTCCATGCAAGATCTCACCTTGTGGAGTTTCAATGATTATGAGAACGGTGAGGAATCAGCCCAGAACTACACGGGAGGATCTTGTTAGTGATCTCAAGGCAGCTAGCACCATAGTTACCGAAAAAAAAATTGGTAACACACTACGCGAAGGACTGAAATCCTGCAGCACCCGCAAGTTACCCCTGCTCAAGAAAGCACATGTACTGGCCTGTCTGAAGTTTGCCAATGAACATCTGGATGATTTAGAGGAGAACTGGGTGAAAGTGTTGTGGTCAGATGAGACTAAAGTCGAGCTCTTTGTAATCAACTCAACTCGCCGTGTTTGGAGGAGGAGGATTGCTGCCTATGACCCCCAAGAACTATCCCCACCATCAAACATGGAGGTGGAAACATTATGCTTGGGGAAGGTTTCTGCTAAGGGGACAGGACAACTGCACCGCATCAAAGGGACGATGGACAAATCTTGGGTGAGGACCTCCTTCCATCAGCCAGGGCATTGAAAATGGGTCGTGGATGGGTATTCCAGCATGACAATGATCCAAAACACACAGCCAAGGCAAAGAAGGAGTGGCTCAAGAAGAAGCACATTAAGGTCCTGGAGTGACTTAGCCAGTCTCCAGACCTTAATCCCAAAGAAAATCTGTGGAGTTGCCAAACGTCATCCTCGAAACCTTAATAACTTGGAGAGGATCTACAAAAAGAAGTGGGACAAAATCCCACCTGAGATGTGTGCATACCTGGTGACCAAATACAAGAAACATCTTTCCTCTGTGATTGCCAACAATGGTTTTTCCACCAAGTTCTAAGTCAAAGGGATCAAATACTTATTTCACTCATAGAATGTGACGGCAGATAAGAAACATTTGGCCCATCTAGTCTGCCCAAAAATTTCTAAATACTTTCATTAGTCTCTGGCCTTATCTTATAGCTAGGATAGCCTTATGCCTATCCTACGCATGATTAAACTCCTTTACTGTGTTAACCTCTACCACTTCAGCTGGGAGGCTATTCCATGCATCCACTACCCTTTCAGTAAAGTAATACTTTCTGATATTATTTTTAAACATTTACCCCTCGAATTTAAGACTATGTCCTCTTGTTGTGGTAGTTTTTCATCTTTTAAATATAGTCCTCCTCCTTTACTGTGTTGATTCCCTTTATGTATTTAAATGTTTCTATCATATCCCCCCTGTCTCGTCTTTCCTCCAAGCTATACAGGTTAAGTTCCTTTAAACTTTTCTTGTAAGTTTTATCCTGCAATCCATGAACCAGTTTAGTAGCCCTTCTCTGAACTCTCTCTAAAGTATCAATATCCTTCTGGAGATACGGTCTCCAGTACTGCGTACAATACTCCAAGTGAGGTCTCACCAGTGTTCTGTACAATGGCATGAGCACTTCCCTCTTTCTACTGCTAATACCTCTCCCTATACAACCAAACATTCTGCTAGCATTTGCTACTGCTCTATTACATTGTCTGCCTACCTTTAAGTCATCTGAAATAATTACCCCTAATCCCTTTCCTCAGATGTTGAGGTTAGGACTCTATCAAATATTCTGTACTCTGCCTTTGGGTTTTTACGTCCAAGATGCATTATCTTGTACTTATCCACATTAAATGTCAGTTGCCACAACTCTAACCATTTTTCTAGTTTACCTAAGTCATTTGACATTTGGTTTATCCCTCCTGGAACATCAACCCTGTTACATATCTTAGTATCATCAGCAAAAAGACATACCTTACCATCAAGACCTTCTGCAATATCACTAATAAAAATATTAAAGAGAATGGGTCCAAGTACAGTACCCACTGGTGACAAGACCATGCTTCGAATATACTCCAGTGTCTACAACTCTCTGTTACCTGTCACTCAGCCACTGCCTTACCCATTCAACAATATTGGAATCCAAGCTTAAAGATGGCAGGTTATTGATAAGCTTTCTATGTTCAACAGTGTCAAATGTCTTACTGAAATCTAGTTCAGTCACCCTGATCTATTATTTTAGTTACCCAATCAAAAAACAATCAATACGATTAGTTTGGCATGATCTCCCTGAAGTAAACCCATGTTGTCTCTGATATTGGAATCCATGTGATTTTTAGATGTTCAGTAATCCCACCCTTTAACATGGTTTCCATTATTTTCCCCACTACTGAAGTAAGGCTTACTGGCCTATAGTTGCCCGACTCCTCCCTACTACCTTTTTTTGTGAATGGGCACAACATTTGCTAACTTCTAATCTTCTGGGACTACTCCTGTTAACAATGATTGGTTAAATAAATCTGGTTAATGGTTTTGCTAGTACACCGCTAAGTTATTTTAATAGCTTTGGGTGTATTCCATCAGGTCCCATTGACTTATTTGTCTTTACTTTTGACAGTTGAAATAGAACCTCTTCCTCTGTAAACTCACATGTAACAAATTACTAATTTGTTCTTTCTCCTAACTGTTGCCCCTTTCTCTAATTTGCATCTGTAATTTAAATACTGAACACAAATATTCATTGAGGCAGTCAGCTAGACCTTTATCCTCTTCTACATACCTTCTTTTGTTTTTAATCTAACTAATCCTTGTTTTACTTTCCTTTTCTCATTTATGTATCTAAAAATGTTTTGTACCCTTTTTTACTGACTGTGCTATTTTCTCTTCTGTGTGTGATTTGGAATCTCTTATAACTTGCTTAGCCTCTTTCTGCCTAATCTTATAGATCTGTCTATCTTCCCCACTCTGTTTTTTTTTTTTTTTTAATTATTACTAAATTATAACATTTAGTTTTTTACATCTGTGGAGTACCACAGTGGTTTCTTTTTTTATTTTTTTTGCTTTTACTCACAAGCCTAATGCAATTTGCTGTAGCAGTGCAACTTTTAAATAATCCCATTTCTCCTGGACTCCATTTAAATTGCTCCAGTCTGATAATGACTCATTTACACATATTCTAAGTTTAAAAAAAGTCTGTTTTTCTAAAGTCTAAAACTTTTGTTTTTGTGTGGTGTGACTCAGTCACTGTTCTTATATTAAACCACACTGACTGATGATCACTGGATCCTAAACTTTCCCCTACAGTAATATCGGATACCAAATCTCCATTTGTTAATACTAAATCTAGTATGGCCTCTTTACGGGTTTTCTCCTCAACAAGCTGTTTTAGAGACAATCCCAGTAGGGAGTTTAGATTATGTGTGCTTCTGGCACAAGCAGCTATTTTGGTTTTCCAGTTCACATCAGGAAGATTAAAGTCACCCATGATATAAACATCCCCCTTCATTGTCATTATTGCTATTTACTCAACTAGTAGATTATCTAACTCTTCTATTTGTCCTGAGGACCTATAAATCACATCTACAAGAGTTACCGTGGGATTAACAAATTCTAACGTAACCCAAACGGACTCTATGTTTCCCTCACTAACTTTTATTAGGCTAGATTTTATGCTATCCTTCACATACAGGGCCACCCTCCCTCTTTCTTGCCTTCCCTGTTTTTTTCTATATGAAGAGTACCCTGGTATTGCTATGTCCCAGTAATATTTTTCATTATACCATGTCTCAGTAACAGCGACTAAATCTACATTATCAGTTGCCATTATTGCCACAAATTATTATTCCCTAAACTGCGAGCATTTGTAGACATGACTCTACGCATATAATTTTTTAACACACTTGCTACAGGCACCTTCTGTACTTGTTTTGGGAGGGGATGGTGACGGACCGCCTGGCACCCCGACTGGGTACCTCCATGAATCGCTGCTTCCTAGTAATCCTTGAGTACCATAAGCACCGCCCTGGACACCACCGTAAACCCCACAAACCGCTGCAGCTTGATTGGGGTCCTGCTGACCTCCACCCACCCTGGACCCAAGCCCAGGATCCAGTTTCCAGTGGGTAGACCTCTCCTAGTCCAGAAAGCAAAGCAGGCTGCTCTTTCAAAAGCAATCGTTGTAAGCCAAGGGAGTATAGTGATTTTAGCAATCCCCAGAGTGAGCTCCAGTTCTAAAGAAGGATATTATGGCACTAGAAAAAATGCAGAGGCGGGCTACAAAATTAATAAAAAGGAATAAAATATATAAGCTTTGAAGAAAGGTTAACAAATTTAACATTATACAAATATATTCGGGGCTAATACAAACCATTGTGTGGAAATCTATTCACAAACCAGATTTTACATAGGACACGAGGTCATGCGTTTAGACTGGAAGAAAGAAGATTTTGTCTAAGGTAAAGGAAAGGTTTTTTTTACTGTAAGAACAATAAGGATGTGGAATTACTAGAAAAACTGAAAAAAATCTATTCAAATGTAACCAAAAAAGAATATGACATTAAGGAATTCATTACTTGTAGTTCTAATAATATTATTTACTTATTAACATGTATATGCTGCCTACAATATGTAGGGCGCACAACAAGACCTTTGAAAGTCAGAATTGGTGAACATTTGAGAAACATACAGAAGGGTGTTTTTAACCATTCTGTATTTGCACATATTTATCAAAAACATAACGGGGAAATAAAAAACTTGCACTTTATGGGGATTCAAAAGGTTCAAAAACCTTGGAGAGGGGGTGACCATCTAAGGATGCTCAACAAAACAGAGATGAGATGGATATTCGTTTTGGAGACCCTCTCTCCAAATGGGTTAAATATTGACTTTGGTATATATAACTATATTTAATATTTTGGGGTTATTTTATATTCTATATTTATTCAATTATTACACTTGCATCTGAGTAATATTTTATATAATAACCTCTATATGCACTTTCTCCTTTCTTTCCTTTTTCTTGTTTTTATATGGACATATTTTCCAATTAATTTGGATTATCTCTGAGACTCTGAGCAGATATGGGCAGAAACTATAAGTCCAGACTGCACACACATGACCTATGGAACGCACACAGGTGCTGATTGGGAGCCTTTGGAAAGCATACAACCCGGAAATAAGCAGCCGTGACGAAAAACCGGAAATGAACAGCCGCGGCTGTGGCAATACCAAAGGACCACATATGACATCAGCGACTACACAGCCGATTGGCTATCAGGCGTAGGGGGCGGGTTCTAAGTACCCATTCTCCGCGCCAAAATATGGTATTTAATTCTGTATGAAGCTTGTTTGTAACTATTGCGCCAGAGGAAGACAAATTATTTTGTCGAAACGCGTTGTGCTTACTATATTCACTGGAGAACGGTACTACTACATATTAATGTAAGATTTTATATCTTTTTTTTAATAAATGTATATACTTTTGATTATATCTTTTTTTTAATAAATGTATATACTTTTGATTCTAACCGGTGTGCCTATCCTGTACCTTATTTTGAGGATCAAGCTTCATTGTACTGGGATATCTTCAAGACTACATCTTTAAAGCTATATTACCTGAGCCAGTTTTCCTTATAAACAGGCTCAAACAAATGTGAGTCTGACCATATAGAAGATGTTTCCACTCTTTAAATATTTCAGTATTATGCTATGAGCGTGTCTTTTTTTTATATATGTATAGGTTTACAACCAACCGATTCCTCCAATATTTGGGTATTTATCCTTATGTTACTTTGGTTGTATATACACTAACCTAGTACGCACTAAATCCTATTTATGGTGTGAACTCTTTACCTGCGCTGCACACTATTTGTGTTCTCTGTGGAATTCTCTGCCTGAAGAATTGGTTTTATCAGAGTCCATACAGATGTTCAAACAGCTACTAGATGCGTACTTGCAAAAACAGAATATTCAAGGATATAATCTTTCAATGTAGGGTAATAACTGCTTGATCCAAGGATAAATCTGACTGCCATTCTGGGGTCAAGAAGGATTTTTTTCCCTAGCTTGTTGCAAAATTGGAAGTGCTTCAAACTGTGTTTTTTTTTTTTTTTTTGTCTTCTTTTGGATCAATGGCAAAAAACAAATGTGAGGAAGGCTGAACTTGATGGACGCAAGTCTCTTTTCAGCTATGTAACTATGATCCTAGACTTCATGAATGGTAAAATAAATCTGTTTAATGGCAGCCACAACATGCCTTATATGCAGGTCCCCATGCAAGGGGCACTCCTCCCTGGAGAGAAAACTACAGAAAAAACATACACACGATTACATTGGCTCTCAGGTCCAGGACACTCTCATACAAAATAGTTCAATCCCTCCCCTGTGCCTGGGAGATAATTGAGTCAGCACTGTATTAAGATCAATTATCTCCAGGCACAGAAAAAAATAAATTTTTACAAAACCCCCAAAATGCCTTTAAACACACAAAATCCCCACAAAAGTTGCATCCTCTGATAGCCCAGATCTGGGTGACCAACAAATCACCCAGATCAGTTCAGGGGTTCAGGAATTTCCTGGAAGTCATAATTTGACCGACCAAATCTCCATTTTTGTCTCCACATCTGAGAACCACTGGGTCAAGAATCTGGAGAAGGTTTGGTATCACCAGATATACCCCTGCTTCTGAGACCTGAGCCTATCCTTATAGGGCTCTATACCATGTGAGTTAGTTCTATACCCTTGAACATTACACTCTGGTCTCAATATCTAGTGGGGTAAGTGTATCTTATACTAGTGCTCCACCGAGTGGGATTTTTTGGTGGTGTGGTGTTCCACCAGGTTCACTTTTTGTATGTACACATCTTATGCACTGCAAAAATATAAAATAAATAAATAAAAATACAATATCCTTCCACAATATAGAGAACTGTCTACAGATTAAACAGCATCCAAATCTCCAAAAAGTGGAACGTAAAACAAATGCATTACAACTATTACGCTGAACTATGTCTGCCATTTTAATGAGGTGAGTAATTTAATTCAAGCAAATCTTTTTTTTGTCCTCTTGTATGACTCAGATTACCTCCAGTTTATCTCCACAATATCTCCAAGCACAAACTTTGAAGCAGCACTCTCCAGAATATCTCCAAGAACACACTTTGAAGTAGCACTCTCCAGAATATCTCCAAACACACACTTTGAAGTAGCCCTCTCTAGAATATCTCAAATTTTTAAGCAGCACTCTCTTACAGATATATTTGCGGAATATCTCCAAGCACACACTTTAAAGCAGCACTTAGATGTAGCAACCAAACTATATTAGCCAAGCTAATGACCACAACCCTTATATAACTCATTAAAGCACCATCCACTAGGAATGTTTAACACCCCAGTAGGCCTATACTTATTTGCAAACACTAGCTAATTAACCAACAATAAATAGCAAACACCTAGCTAATCAAATGCCTTACCAAGTACCAACAGGAAATCCAACCTTGTGCAATTAGTAACCTTTTTCTATAGATGAATCATACCAATTACCAAAAGGAAATCAAACCTTGTGCAATCAGTAACCTTTTTCTATAGATGAATCTTACCAATTACCAACAGGAAATCAAACCTTGTGCAATTGGTAAGCTTTTCCTATAGATTCATCTTACCTGTAACAGTAAAAAGAAAACTCTTAGCAAAATCTTAGACAGTTGAAGAATCTGTAAAACTCTCCAGAATATTTCGAAGCACACACTTTGAAGCAGCACTTAGAAGTAGCAACCAAGCTACTCATTGACATGCAAATCAATTTTTGTTTCGTCGCAGCTCACCGGGGGTATGACCTTGCCAATTAAGTTTGAGGTGGTTAGGCTAATATGTGCAATCAAGTGATCAAGTTTCAGGTCTCAACTTCCCATGCGCTAAAGGGTCAACCTTAGGTTACCTGTTATGACGTACCCACCGAGCGAGGAAAAGGTCGGCTGGTGGTAAGCATGCGAAGGAAAAGGAATTTATGCCGAGGAGGGAGGTGAGAGGAAGTGGTACATTGGCGCATGGTCAGTTTATTGGCAAGGACGGTTGGGATACATTGTATGACACTATATGTTAAGTTATGGTTATTTATATTTTGACATTTTGGTTATATCAAAGAAAAGAGAATATTAAAATAAATTATGGATGTGTTATACAGTAATTATCATATGTTATAATAAATGTTGTGGCCTGTTTCATCCATAATACATTGTCTGTCATTATTTGGGAGGTGAATTTGGGTTAGTTGATGTTATTATGCTGCATCATGATTCCCCACTATGAACATACAAGTATATATATTTATATATATAATTGAGTTTTATAGGAAAATAATGTCGATAAGGGATTTTTAGAGACATCATAACAAACCATGCATATGTGCCCTATGCCCACAATCTTTCTCTATGTGAATGATAAGAGAAAAGTCATAATTCCTGATGAATTCAGTAAGCAGGCGTAGACTGGAGTGGAGAAAAGGTTGCTCCAGGGAGACTGACCCAGTGCTGGAATAAAGGAGAGTCTTTTAATGAGTTACTTGAATGAGTTTCTAAATTTTAACTTTTAGAAAACTAAGTACTAATACTAACACTGTAACTTTAAAAATAAATATATTATCTTATTTATAGAGTCAAGTTTAGGTTCCTTTAATCATAGGGTTCCAGTAGGACATATATACTTATGTTGTCCGAAAATGTTGGGGTTTAGACATCAGTGCAGCTGCTGCTAATTGGGCCTGAAACCATTAAAACAGCTCTCCGTACTTGCTGGCAAAGGAGTTGGAGAGACAAAATCAAGTTGTTCCTGTCTCCATAGCTCCTTTACCACAATATCATTCTCAGTAGAGGAAAAGGGTTTAATTAAAATGGTGTCAATTGCAAATACAACTGTCTCCCAGGAGAATAACTTGCATTAATCTTGAATGAATCAGGAAATAAATTCATGCGGGCCCCGAGATTAGGGTTGCCTGTACTGTTTGGTAATGGTCAACCTGTGCTTTAAGCACCATTTTTAATGTATGTGCAGCAGCTGGTTTGAAATCATGATTTGCACTGAAATAAAATATACATTTAAATATTTTTTCTATCCAGACAATGACAAAGCGGTATGTGTTCTTTTGCAATACACATGTAAGATTGCCTTGACACTTCATGATTCCATCAGCTAGCTCCCTAACCTGTAGTTTTGACTGATAAATCTATTGTGAGTAATCCCTTCCTTTTGAGACCATACAACCTTTCAAGGGTAGGGGGTAAACAATCAACAGGCATTCAGATTCTAGCAATGCTCAACTCTAGCATTTGATCCGGAAAAATAAAGCATTGACAACTATTAACCCCTGTTTTTGCGATGTTGTACATTTGCGACCAGGCATCTTTTTACACTTTTGTGGTGTTTGTGTTTAGCTGTAATTTTCCGCTCTCTCATTTACTGTTCCCATACAAATTATATATTGTTTTTTTCAGGACAAAAGGGGCTTTCTTTACATACCATTATTTATATAATCTCATGTAATTTAATTTAAAAAGAATGAAAAAATATGATGAAAAATTGAAAAAAATACATGTTTTTTGACATGTATGTGAAAAATCTTTTACTCATCTACAAAAGCGAATGAAAAAAACTGCTAAATAGATTCAAAATGTTGTCCTGAGTTTAAAAAAACCCAGTGTTTACATGCTTTTTGCTATTTTTTTGCATGTTATAGGGCTATAAGTACAAGTAGGATATTGCGGTTTCAAAACATACATTTTTAAAATGTATCAATAGTGACATTGTAACACTATTATCTGTCATAAATCTCTGAATACCACCCCACATGTACATATTTTTTTTAAAGTAGACAACCCAGGGTATTCAATATGGGGTATGTCCAGATTTTTTTAGTAGCCACTTAGTCGCAAACACTGGCCAAAGTTAGCGTTCATATTTGTTTGTGTGTGAAAAAAGTAAAAAACTAAATTGAACGCTAATTTTGGCCAGTGTTTGTGACTAAGTGGTTACTAAAAAAGACTGGACATACACCATTTGCAATACATTGGGTTGTCTTCTTTTGCAAATGGTATGCCATCATGGGGGTAATTCTCATTCCTCGGCTACCATACGCTCTCAAAGGCAACGTAACCAACCTGGCCATTTTCAATGTAAAAATATTTGACCCATATATTTGACCCTGTAACTTTCAAAAACGCTATAAAACCTGTACATGGGGGGTACTGTTATACTCAGGAGACTTTGCTGAACACAAATATTAGTGTTTCAAAACTGGAAAATGTATCACAACAATTATATCATCAGTAAAAGTGCTGTTTGTGTGTGAAAAATTAAAAAAAGTCACTTTCACTGACAATATCATCGCTGTGATATGATTTACTGTTTTGAATCACTAATATTTGTGTTTAGCGAAGTCTCTCGAGTAAAACAGTACCCCCCATGTACAGATTTTAGGGTGTCGTAGAACGTTACAGGGTAAAATACAGTGCTAACAAATTAAATTCTCTGGACTTTCGACCTGGGTTGGCAGGCAGGTCCCTTAAATTGCAATCAATAAAATTACTTAATTATGTAAAAATATTACATAAATACACACGTAGAATTTAAATATATATGCTTATTTATATATTTGAAGTCTACGTGTATATTTATATAATTATTTATGTAATTTTGTATATGGACATACCGTATATACTCGAGTATAAGCCGACCGGAATATAAGCCGAGGCCCCTAATTTTACCCCAAAAAACTGGGAAAACTTATTGACTCGAGTATAAGACTAGGGTGGGAAATGCAGCAGCTACTGGTAAATTTCTAAATAAAATTAGATCCTAAAAAAATTATATTAATTGAATATTTATTTACAGTGTGTGTATATAATGAATGCAGTGTGTGCGTATGAGTGCAGTGTGTGCGTATGAGTGCAGTGTATGAGTGCAGTGCGTGTATGAATGCAGTGTGTGTGTATGAGTGCAGTGTGAGTGTATGAGTGCAGTGTGTGTGTATGAGTGCAGTGTGTGTGTGAGTGCAGTGTGAGTGCAGTGTGTGTGTGAGTGCAGTGTGTGTGTGAGTGCAGTGTGTGTGTGTATGAGTGCAGTGTGTGTGTGAGTGCAGTGTGTGTATATGAATGAAGTGTGAGTGTGTGTGATGCAGTGTGTGTTTGTGTATGTGTTGGTGGGGGTGGGCATTTTGATATATTATTAATTATTTTATTAATTATTTTTTTATTTTTTAATATTATTATATTTTTTTATTATTATTTATTATTTAATTGAATTATTATTACATTTTTTTATTATTATATATTTTTTTCGTCCCCCCTCCCTGCTTGATACATAGCAGGGAGGGGGGCTCCTTCCCTGGTGGTCCAGTGTCATTGGCAGTTCAGTGGAGGGGAGAGGGGGGCTGGCAGAGCTGTACTTACCTGTCCTGCAGCTCCTGTCAGCTCCCTCCTCCTCCGCGCGGTCTGTGCAGCTCCCTCTGTCAGCTCCCAGTGTACAGGGCCTCTGTCAGCTCCCAGTGTACAGCCGCGGCTCTCACGAGACTTACACTGGGAGCTGACCGAGGTGCTGAACGGACGGCGCGGAGGAGGAGAGAGCTGACAGGAGCTGCAGGACAGGTAAGTACAGCTCTGCCAGCCCCCCTCTCCCCCGGTCTGTATTATGGCAATGCAAATTGCCATAATACAGACTCTGACTCGAGTATAAGCCGAGTTGGTTTTTTTCAGCACAAAAAATGTGCTGAAAAACTCGGCTTATACTCGAGTATATACGGTATGTATAGTTCGTATTCTTTTTATTTATTTATATATACATAGATATATATACAATTTCATTCTAAGTGTATTTTGATATAAATATATATATATATATTAATATCAAAATACAGTTAGAATAAAATTTCATATAGATATATAATTTTTTAAATTTTTATTATTATTTTTACATTTTTTAATTTAATTTAAATTACTTATTATTTGTATTTTATAATAATATATATATACAATATATATAGTTATTATATATATTATATATACACGTGTGTAATTTAATTATAAGTGTATTTTTATATTAATATATGTACATATTAATATAAAAATACACTTAGCATGACATTATATATATGATATATAGACGTATATTATATATGTATAATATATGTCTATATATCATATATATATATGTACACATATATAATTATTATTTTTTTATTAACTTTAACTTAATTTTTTTTATGATTTCACAGTTGCAGGGAGACTGCCTGTCAGCACAGACAGTCCCCCTGCAGGCAGACACATGGACACCTATTGTGACCATGTGGTCGCCCTGTTGAGCGATCACATGGCCCCAGGGGTCCTAATTCGCCATGGGGAGACTGTCTGGGCTACAGGCAGTCTCCCCACACCGGGATCAACGCCGATCGCCGCCGGGGGAACGACGGCGATCGGGTAAGTACATTGCACCGTAAGGACGGTTCAGGACCGTCATCGGTCGGCAATGCAAAAATGCCGATGACGGTCCTGAACCGTCCTCGGTCCTTAAGGGGTTAAATTTCTTGTGTTTGAATAATCCTTTTTAAATTTGAAGCCCAAGTTGCGTGTCATCTTCATACATGAACTAAAAATGCCAAATGTGTTTTTAAAGGGTTAAGTCATTATGGGCAGTTAATGATCGAGAGGGTTTAAGGCTCTCATCAGTGGCGTACACACAATCCATGGGGCTCTGGTGCGAAAACTGATGCGTGCCCCCCCGCCCCCGGCGGTTACACTGCGCAGGCGGGGAGCCGCAATACATGGCGACGGGCACCCGGTCGCAGGGGTCTGCACCGAGGCCGGGGTCGGTATCAGATTCGACCCTTGCATGTACGCCACTGTACACACACATACAAACACACATACATACATACAGACACATACATACAAACACACACACAGACACATATATACAGACACACGTACATACATACAAACACACACACAGACACAAACACACACACACAGAGACACATATATTCAGACACACATACATACAGACATACACACACACACACAGACACATACAGACACACATACAGAGAAACAAACAAACACATATACAAAATATTTTAGTCACCCTCCTGTTTCCTACCTTTTAGATGCAGGAGACTTCCCTGGGGTCCAGTGGTGGCTCAGCCTGATGGAAGTCGGAGTTCCCACTCTGACTCCCTCCTCTCATCCTCCTGCACAACTCCCGTTGTAAGCTGAGAGGAGTGACGGGGCAGTCACTTCCTTCCAGCTGTGATGTCATCATAGGGGGCCAGTTCGCACTGTTAAAGCGCCGAAGCGCTGACCAGGCCCTGTGGAAATCCATATCAATCGGGTACCCCTAACAGCATGGGCCACCAGATGGGCCTCTTAACGTGCGGCCCCGGCGGTTATACCGCACGGGCCGGGGCAGAACATGGAGGCGGGCACCCGGTCGTAGGGGTCCGCAGGTTGGCCGAGCCCCCTGGAGTGAAGGGCCAGTTGCAAAAGCAACCCCTGCGACCGCAGTATGTACGCCACTGGCTCTCATTATTCTTCCACACTCTACCCCTGGAGTGAAGGGCCCTAGGCAGCAATCCCCCCCCCCCCCCCCCCCCATGAAGGCAACTACATTCTCTCACAGGTTTATTCACTAAATTCTGAATTGCAATGAACACACTGCGTAGAAACACTCATCCAGTGTATGCATCCATATAAACACACTGCCTAATACATCCATCCACACAGCCTATTACATACAATCAACCATATGCACATTACATAAATCCTCACACACACACCGCCTAATAAATACATGCATACACTCATACTGCCGAATGCATAGATCAATACACACGTACTGCCTAATGCATACATCAATAGACACATACTGCCTAATAAATATATCCACACACTCTTTTTCAATGCATTTGGTGCCGTTTAATTTGTAATAATATTAAGATTTAATTTATGTTACTACAAACATTTTTTCAGTTTAATATAGAATTCTATTAATATATATTTTAAATATAATTTAATATATAAGTATCTAATTACATGGTCACACACACTGTTACTCACACACACACATTTTCACTAACACTTTCACTGACATGCAATGTCACATACACATTCTCACTAATGCACACTCTCACTGACATACAGTGTCACTTACACATTCACTGACATACACAGTGTCACTAACACACACACACACAATAACACTCACACACAATCACTGACAAACACACAGCTTCACTTACACAGACTCACTGACATACACAGTGTCACTTACACACTCTCACTGACATGCACAATGTCATTTACACAGTCACTAACACACACAGTATCACACACTGTCACTCAAGCACAAACTCATACCACTTTACATATAGTCACACTTTATTTACACCCACAAACACAGCAATTCAATACACAGAGACCAATTTACCATCATACACTCATACTCATAATCAGTTCCCCTTACCTTTAGATGGATCACACATAAATGCTGTGAATGGAGGAGAGGTGTCCAAGCCTGCAGGTAGCTGGTGCTGTACCTGGTGGGGGGGGGGGGGGGGGGCAGAAGAGCTGTGCACAGTGAGCACAGGCTGCTTCCTGTTCCCCTCAGAGTGGTTCCGGTGTTCACAGGCAGGGGGCAGCCGGGATACCAGTTCATGTCCCAGCTTCCCCTGCCTGCTGGAAGCACAGAGCTCTGCTTGGGTGCTGGGGTTAAAGCATACCCCGCTCCCAAGCAGGCAAGCAGCTGAATTGCTGCGCTAGGGGGTGGCTAAGAAGCCACTCGCCCAGCACACCAGCCCCAGGCAGCAGCAGGGCAGCCCACCAGAACACCAACCGGTGGGCGCCCCCCAGAGACCGGCGCCCCAGGCGAATGCCTTATTCGCCTTAATGGTAGCGCCGGCCCTGCCTGCAATATACTACATCTCCTATCCCTTCCCTGCATATAATATATTACATAATTTCGGGTTATTAGTACCCCTCCCCATTTTAACTGTGGTATATTTTGTGTTCCAATAGTCACCATTGTCCAAATTGCAATTAAAGGACCACTCTAGGCACCCAGACCACTTCAGCTTAATGAAGTGGTCTGGGTGCCAGGTCCAGCTAGGGTTAACTAATTGTTTTATAAACATAGCAGTTTCAGAGAAACTGCTATGTTTATCAATTAGTTAAGCCTTCCCCTATTTCCTCTAGTGGCTGTCTCACTGACAGCCGCTAGAGGCGCTTGCGTGATTCTCACTGTGAAAATCACAGTGAGAGCACGCAAGCGTCCATAGGAAAGCATTATGAATGCTTTCCTATGTGACCGGCTGAATGCGCGCGCAGCTCTTGCCGCGCGTGCGCATTCAGCCGACGGGGAGGAACGGAGGCGGAGAGGAGGAGGAGAGCTCCCCGCCCAGCGCTGGAAAAAGGTAAGTTTTTACCCCTTTCCCCTTTCCAGAGCCGGGCGGGAGGGGGTCCCTGAGGGTGGGGGCACCCTCAGGGCACTCTAGTGCCAGGAAAACGAGTATGCTTTCCTGGCACTAGAGTGGTCCTTTAATCTGAATATGAATGCACATGTCTCATATTTGCACTTTTACCCTATTAAGGGTTAATACGAGTGTAAGCAGGGCCGGATTTTCCTATAGGCTAACTAGGCTTCAGCCTAGGGCCTCAAGATCAAGAGGGGCTTACATTCAAATTGTTAGCGTTCCGCCCCGGGTGCCACTTACTAGGGGGGTGCCCGGGGCAGACTGCAATGCCTCTCCTGCCGCGATCGCCGAGACCGGCAGTCTGCAGCTCCACAATGTGCAGAGCTGCAGTTCATGGATCTCGCGTGCACTGCCCAATCAGAGCATTGCCGCGGGTTACCACGGCAACGCTCTGATTGGGTCTCGCGAGATCCATGGTCTGCAGCTCTGCACATTGTGGAGCTGCAGACTGCCGGTAAATTAGGGCCACCGGACCACCAGGGACCCCACTGGACCACCAGGGATTTCAGGTAATTTTTTTAGTCACCCCCCCTCTCCTCATCACCCCCCTCCCTCTCACAATCACCTCGCCTCTCCTCATCACCCCCCTCCCTCTCACAATCATACCCCCCTCCTCATCACTCCCCTCCCTCAATCACCCCCCCCCTCTCCTCATTAGTGATGTCGCAAACATAAAATTTTCGGTTCGCGAACGGCGAACGCGATCTTCCTCAAACGTTCGCGAACCGGCGAACCGGGCGAACCGCCATTGACTTCAATGGGCAGGCGAATTTTAAAACCCACAGGGACTCTTTCTGGCCACAATAGTGATGGAAAAGTTGTTTCAAGGGGACTAACACCTGGACTGTGGCATGCCGGAGGGGGATCCATGGCAAAACTCCCATGGAAAATTACACAGTTGATGCAGAGTCTGGTTTTAATCCATAAAGGGCATAAATCACCTAACATTCCTAAATCACAATGGATATGGATTGACACCTGACATATGACATATTGACACCCTGACATATGGATTGACACCTGTCATCAGAGACCCTGATACACACTGACACAGAGCCGAATAGGGACTGTTCCCCCTACATAGGGTCACTTGGCAGATATGGATTGACACCTGTCCTCAGGGACCCTGATACACACTGACACAGAGCAGAATAGGGACTGTTCCCCCTACATAGGGTCACTTGGCAGATATGGATTGACACCTGTCCTCAGGGACCCTGATACACACTGACACAGAGCAGAATAGGGACTGTTCCCCCTACATAGGGTCACTTGGCAGATATGGATTGACACCTGTCCTCAGGGACCCTGATAGACACTGACACAGAGCAGAATAGGGACTGTTGCTCCTACATAGGGTCACTTGGCAGATATGGATTGACACCTATCCTAAGGATCCCTGATACACACTGACACAGAGCAGAATAGGGACTGTTCCTCCTACATAGGGTCACTTGGCAGATATGGATTGACACCTGTCCTCAGGGACCCTGATACAAACTGACACAGAGCAGAATAGGGACTGTTCCCCCTACATAGGGTCACTTGGCAGATATGGATTGACACCTATCCTAGGGGTCCCTGATACACACTGACACAGAGCAGAATAGGGACTGTTCCTCCTACATAGGGTCACTTGGCAGATATGGATTGACACCTGTCCTCAGGGACCCTAATACACACTGACACAGAGCAGAATAGGGACTGTTCCCCCTACATAGGGTCACTTGGCAGATATGGATTGACACCTGTCCTCAGGGACCCTGATACACACTGACACAGAGCAGAATAGGGACTGTTCCTCCTACATAGGGTCACTTGGCAGATATGGATTGACACCTATCCTAAGGATTCCTGATACACACTGACACAGAGCAGAATAGGGACTGTTCCCCCTACATAGGGTCACTTGGCAGGTATGGATTGACACCTGTCCTCAGGGACTGTGATACACACTGACACAGAGCAGAATAGGGACTGTTCCCCCTACATAGGGTCACTTGGCAGATATGGATTGACACCTGTCCTCAGGGACCCTGATACACACTGACACAGAGCAGAATAGGGACTGTTCCTCCTACATAGGGTCACTTGGCAGATATGGATTGACACCTATCCTAAGGATCCCTGATACACAGACACAGAGCAGAATAGGGACTGTTCCCCCTACATAGGGTCACCTGGCAGATATGGATTGACACCTGTCCTCAGGGATCCTGATACACACTGACGCAGAGCAGAATAGGGACAGTTACCCCTACATAGGGTCACTTGGCAGATATGGATTGACACCTGTCCTCAGGGACCGTGATACACACTGACACAGAGCAGAATAGGGACTGTTCCTCCTACATAGGGTCACTTGGCAGATATGGATTGACACCTGTCCTCAGAGACCCTGATACACACTGACACAGATCAGAATATGGACTGTTCCCCCTACACAGGGTCACTTGGCAAATATGGATTGACACCTGTCCTCAGGGACCCTGATACACACTGACGCAGAGCAGAATAGGGACTGTTCCTCCTACATAGGGTCACTTGGCAGATATGGATTGACACCTATCCTAAGGATCCCTGATACACACTGACACAGAGCAGAATAGGGACTGTTCCCCCTACATAGGGTCACTTGGCAGATATGGATTGACACCTGTCCTCAGGGACCCTGATACACACTGGCACAGAGCAGAATAGGGACTGTTCCTCCTACATAGGGTCACTTGGCAGATATAGATTGACACCTGTCCTCAGGGACCCTGATACACACAGACACAGAGCAGAATAGGGTCACTTGGCAGATATGGATTGACACCTGTCCTCAGGGACCCTGATACACACTGACACAGAGCAGAATAGGGACTGTTCCTCCTACATAGGGTCACTTGGCAGATATGGATTGACACCTATCCTAAGGATCCCTGATATACAGACACAGAGCAGAATAGGGACTGTTCCCCCTACATAGGGTCACCTGGCAGATATGGATTGACACCTGTCCTCAGGGATCCTGATACACACTGACACAGAGCAGAATAGGGACTGTTCCCCCTACATAGGGTCGCTTGGCAGATATGGATTGACACCTGTCCTCAGGGACCGTGATACACACTGACACAGAGCAGAATAGGGACTGTTCCTCCTACATAGGGTCACTTGGCAGATATGGATTGACACCTGTCCTCAGAGACCCTGATACACACTGACACAGATCAGAATATGGACTGTTCCCCCTACACAGGGTCACTTGGCAGATATGGATTGACACCTGTCCTCAGGGACCCTGATACACACTGACGCAGAGCAGAATAGGGACTGTTCCTCCTACATAGGGTCACTTGGCAGATATGGATTGACACCTATCCTAAGGATCACTGATACACACTGACACAGAGCAGAATAGGGACTGTTCCCCCTACATAGGGTCACTTGGCAGATATGGATTGACACTTGTCCTCAGGGACCCTGATACACACTGACACAGAGCAGAATAGGGACTGTTCCTCCTACATAGGGTCACTTGGCAGATATAGATTGACACCTGTCCTCAGAGACCCTGATACACACTGACACAGAGCAGAATAGGGACTGTTCCCCCTACATAGGGTCACTTGGCAGATATGGATTGACACCTGTCCTCAGGGACCCTGATACACACAGACACAGAGCAGAATAGGGACTGTTCCTCCTACATAGGGTCACCATTTTTAGCCCAAGGCAGCTAATTTCATCAGGCCTTTTTTAGTTGAATGTATCGCCCACTGCCAGTCCCTTTGGGATCCATCCCTCATTCATCTTAATAAAGGTGAGGTAATCTAGACTTTTTTGACCTAGGCGACTTCTCTTCTCAGTGACAATACCTCCTGCTGCACTGAAGGTCCTTTCTGACAGGACACTTGAAGCGGGGCAGGCCAGAAGTTCTATCGCAAATTGGGCTAGCTCACGCCACAGGTCAAGCCTGCACACCCAGTAGTCAAGGGGTTCATCGATCCTCAGAGTGTCGATATCTGCAGTTAAGGCAAGGTAGTCTGCTACCTGTCGGTTGAGTCGTTCTCTGAGGGTGGATCCCAAAGGGCTGTGGCGATGCGTAGGACTTAAAAAGCTCCGCATGTCCTCCATCAACAACACGTCTTTAAAGCGTCCTGTCCTTGCCGGCGTGGTCGTGGGAGGAGGAGGATTACTTTCACCTCTTCCCCTGTTAGATTCCCGTTGTGCTGTGACATCACCCTTATACGCTGTGTAAAGCATACTTTTTAATTTATTTTGCAAATGCTGCATCCTTTCCGACTTGTTATAATTTGGTAACATTTCAGCCACTTTCTGCTTATACCGGGGGTCTAGTAGCGTGGACACCCAGTACAGGTCGTTCTCCTTCAGCCTTTTTATATGAGGGTCCCTCAACAGGCACGACAGCATGAAAGACCCCATTTGCACAAGGTTGGATGCCGAGCTACTCATTTCCCATTCCTCGTCCTCAGTGATCTCTCTGAAGGTATGTTCTTCCCCCCAGTCACGTACAACACCACGGGTACCAGATAGGTGACAACGAGCACCCTGGGATGCCTGTTGTGGTTGGTCTTCCTCTTCCTCCTCAAAGCCACATTCCTCCTCTGACTCCTCTTCCTCATAATCCTCTTCCAGCGTTGCCGCAGGTCCAGCAAGCGATGCTGATAAGGCTGTTTCTGTTGGTGATGGTGACCACAACTCTTCCTCTTCACGCTCATCTACGGCCTGATCCAGCACTCTTCGCAGGGCACGCTCCAGGAAGAAAACAAATGGTATGATGTCGCTGATGGTGCCTTCGGTGCGACTGACTAGGTTTGTCACCTCCTCAAAAGGACGCATGAGCCTACAGGCATTGCGCATGAGCATCCAGTAACGTGGCAAAAAAAATCCTTTTTCTTGTTGGAGCAGGTGGTCGAACATTAGGAGTGTTGAATTCCAACGTGTCGGGCTGTCGCAAATCAAGCGCCTCACTGGCATGTTGTTTCGCCGCTGGATATCTGCAAAGTGCGCCATGGCCGTGTAGGAACGCCTGAAATGCCACACACCTTCCTGGCCTGCTTCAGGACGTCCTGTAAGCCTGTGTACTTATCCACAAAGCGTTGTACGATCAGATTACACACATGTGCCATGCACGGCACATGTGTCAACTTGCCCAACTTCAATGCCGCCAACAAATTTGTTCCGTTGTCACAAATCACTTTGCCGATATCCAGTTGCTGCGGAGTCAGCCACTTTTCCACCTGTGCGTTCAGGGCAGACAGGAGTGCTTGTCCGGTGTGACTCTCTGCTTTCAAGCAAGTCAAACCCAAGACGGCGTGACACTGCCGTATCCGGGATGTGGAATAATACCTGGGGAGCTGGGGGGGTGCTGTTGATGTGGAGCAAGACGCAGCAGCAGAAGAGGACTCAGCCGAGGAAGTTATGGAAGAGTATGGAGTAGGAGGAGTAGAGGAGGTGGCAGCAGGCCTGCCTGCAAGTCGTGGCGGTGTCACCAACTCCTCTGCAGAACCACGCATTCCATGCTTGGCAGCCGTCAGCAGGTTTACCCAATGCGCAGTGTAGGTGATATACCTGCTCTGACCATGCTTTGTAGACCAGGTATCAGTGGTCAGATGGACCCTTGCCCCAACACTGTGTGCCAGACATGCCATTACTTCCTTTTGCACAATCGAGTACAGGTTGGGGATTGCCTTTTGTTCAAAGAACTTTCGTCCGGGTACCTTCCACTGCGGTATCCCAATAGCCACAAATTTTTTGAACGCCTCAGACTCCACCAGCTTGTATGGTAAAAGCTGGCGGGCTAATAGTTCAGACAAGCCAGCTGTCAGACGCTGGGCAAGGGGGTGACTTTCTGACATTGGCTTCTTACGCTCAAACATGTCCTTGACAGACACCTGACTGTGGGCAGATGAGCAGGAACTACTCAAGGAGAGAGACAGAGTGGCGGATGGTTGAGAGGGGGCAAGTAGGACAGCAGTGGTTGACGTGGCTGAAGATGCTGGACCAGGAGGAGGATGGCGGCTTTGAGTTTGTGTGCTGCTTGTACTCATGTGTTGATCCCATAGGCGTTTGTGATGTGCAATCATGTGCCTACGCAAAGCAGTTGTACCGAGGTGGGTGTTGGACTTTCCATGACTCAGTTTCTTTTGGCACAGGTTGCAAATGGCATCGCTGTTGTCAGAGGCAGACACACAAAAAAATGCCACACTGCTGAGCTCTGTAATGACGGCATTCTGGTGGTGGACACAGCATGCGTTGATTGTCGTGCTGTCGGGCTGACCCCGGGTGCCGATGCATGCTGTCTGACTGTGCCACCAGCTCCTTGCGACGACCTCCCCCTGCTTCCAACTCGTCTCCTCCTCCTCCTCTCTGTCTCCCCATCTGAACTTTCGCCCTGTTCTTCTTCTTGCCGAGCGGGCAGCCACGTGACATCCATGGATGCATCGTCATCATCAACCGCTTCACTTGTATCTGACAACTCAGCAAAGGAAGCAGCAGCGGGTACAACATCATCATCATCACACCGTACGTCCATGTGTGTAATGCTGCCTGCCTGAGACATATCCCTGTTATCTACATCCTCTGGCAATAATGGTTGCGCATCACTCATTTCTTCAAACGGATGTGTAAATAACTCCTCTGACATACCAAGTGAAGCGGCTGTGTTGCTAGTGTTGGTGGTGGCGGCAGGCGGGTGAGTGGTATCTTGAGAGGTGCCCGAAGCTAAGCTGGAGGAGGATGGTGCGTCAAGGTTCCGAGCGGAAGCTGTAGAAGATTGGGTGTCCTGTGTTAGCCAGTCAACTATGTCCTCAGAACTTTTCAAGTTCAGGGTACGTGGCCTCTGAAAACTGGGCATTATTCTAGGGCAAAAGGGAATCACAGCACCACGACCACGATGGCCCCTGCGGGGTGGCCTGCCTCTGCCTGTCATTTTTTTTTTGGATTAGTGGTACTATGCGTGCAAGCTACTGTGAGACCAGATATGAGTGGCACTGTGCAGTGGCAGAGGTTGGCAGAGTACACGCTGTAGGCCTGACACACTCGCTTGAAGACAACTAACTGCTATTCAATCTATAACAGTGAAAAGGTTTTTGGGTTTTAAATGCACGCTATTGTGACACCAGATATTAGTGGTAATGTGCACTGGCAGAGGTTGGCAGAGTACACGCTGTATGCCTGACACACCCGCTTGAAGACAACTAACTGCTATTCAATCTATAACAGTGAAAAAGGTTTATTGTTTTTAAATGCACGCTATTGTGACACCAGATATGAGTGGCACTGTGCACACTGGCAGAGTACACGCTGTTGGCCTGACACACAGACGCTTGGAGAGAACTAACTGCTAATTAATCTATTACAGTGAAAAAAAAAATGTGTTTTTAAATGCAAGCTATTGTGACACCAGATATGAATGGTGGCACTGGGCAAGTGGTCACAGTATCCACTGTGAGCCTGACACACAGACGCTTGCAGACAACTAACTGCTATTCAATCTATTACAGTGAAAAAAAAGTTTGTGGGTTTTTAAATGCACGCTATTGTGCCACCAGATATGAGTGGCACTGTGCACACTGGCAGAGTACACGCTGTTGGCCTGACACACAGACGCTTGCAGACAACTAACTGCTTTTCAATCTATTACAGTGAAAAAAAAGTTTGTGGGTTTTTAAATGCACACTATTGTGCCACCAGATATGAGTGGCACTGTGCACACTGGCAGAGTACACGCTGTTGGCCTGACACACAGACGCTTGCAGACAACTGCTATTCAATCTATAACAGTGAAAAAAGTTTTTTGTTTTTAAATGCACGCTATTGTGACACCAGATATGAGTGGTGGCACTGGGCAAGTGGGCACAGTATCCACTGTGAGCCTGACACACAGACGCTTGCAGACAACTAACTGCTATTCAATCTATTACAGTGAAAAAAAGTTTGTGGGTTTTTAAATGCACGCTATTGTGCCACCAGATATGAGTGGCACTGTGCACACTGGCAGAGTACACGCTGTTGGCCTGACACACAGATGCTTGCAGACAACTAACTGCTATTCAATCTATAACAGTGAAAAAAGTTTTTGTTTTTTAAATACACGATATTGTGACACCAGATATGAGTGGTGGCACTGGGCAAGTGGGCACAGTATCCACTGTGAGCCTGACACACAGACACTTGCAGACAACTAACTGCTATTCAATCTATTACAGTGAAAACAAGTTTGGGGTTTTTTAAATGCACGCTATTGTGCCACCAGATATGAGTGGCACTGTAAACACTGGCAGAGTACACGCTGTTGGCCTGACACACAGATGCTTGCAGACAACTAACTGCTAATTAATCTATTACAGTGAAAAAAAATGTTTTGTTTTTAAATGCAAGCTATTGTGACACCAGATATGAGTGGTGGCACTGGGTAAGTGGGCACAGTATCCACTGTGAGCCTGACACAGAAGCTGGCAGGCAGGCAGGCAACTGCAATTAGATTACACAAAAAAAAAGCAGACTGATGTTCTAGCCCTAAAAAGGGCTTTTTGGGGTGCTGTCCTTACAGCAGAGATCAGATGAGTCCTTCAGAACTGTAGTGGACACTGAATACACTAGCCTAGCTATACATTTCCCTATCAAATTAGCAGCAGCTACACTTTCCCTCCTCTATCTAAGAATGCAGCTTCAGAATGAATCTAAAATGGATGCTGTACAGGGTCAACGTTTAGTCAATGATGACGAATAGGGGGCGGACCGAACCGCGCATGTGTTCGCCCGCCGTGGCGAACGCGAACACGCTATGTTCGCCGGGAACTATTCGCCAGCGAACAGTTCGGTGCATCACTACTCCTCATCACCCCCTCCCTCTCACAATCACTCACCCCTCACAATCACCCCCCCCTCTCCTCATCACCCCCCCCTCTCCTCATCTCGACTTTTTTTTATTTATTATCCGTGCCACATTTTTTATAAAGGTTAGTACCAATCACAACATGTTTCATTTAACATATTGATATATATCACAGTAATGATGTATTTTATTGTCTCTCATGTAATTTACAAACTTAAAAATGGGAGGTGAAAGGGCCTCATAAGTGGAATAGCCTAGGGCCTCTTTTCATCTAAATCCGGCCCTGAGTGTAAGGGTTTAGTAAAATACTCCTCTCTGTCTCATTACAGCTTTTACCTTAGAGGTTTGCCTTGACGTGGCAGGTGAGCTTACACTCGAATGGCCATTGGAGTGATACTAAAAAAACTACAGTTATTTAAACGTTCATAGGGATTTGGGGTAGTGGGCAAGTAACTTTTTTCTTAGTACTTTTATTGTACGAGTTGGGGCTGATGTGTACTATAGCCATTGCAGCCCCCCAGGAGTAGTGGGAGTTTGAGTGAAGGACTTAATTTTGTATATTTTAGTTTGGTTTTGTATCACACAGCCATGTTACAATGCTGCCACCCACCCCATGTGTTCCCTATTAAAGGATCACTATAGGGTCAGGAACACAAACATGTATTCCTGACCCTATAGTGTTAAAAACATCATCTAACTAGCCCCCCTGGGCCGCTCATGCCTTCATAAATATAGCAAAATCTTACTGTATTCAAGCCTGAAGCTGTAGATCTGCATGCTGTTTGCCTCAGAAAAACAAGCAGTCTGCTGACATCATCAGAAGTAGTAGCCTGATCCAATCACAATGCTTCCCCACAGGATTGGCTGAGACTGACAAAGAGGCAGATCAGGGGCAGAGCCAGCATGATTCAAACACAGCCCTGGTCAATCAGCATCTCCTCATAGAAATGAATTGAATCAATGAATCTCTATGAGGAAAGTTCAGTTTCTGCATGCAGAGGGAGGAGATACTGAATGTTTGGATGCATTTTAGCCAGGAAGGATCTCTAACAGCCATCTGAGGAGTGGCCAGTGAAGTAATCACTGGGCTGTAATGTAAACACTGCATTTTCTCTGAAAAGACAGTGCTTACAGCAAAAAGCCTGAAGGTAATGATGCTACTCACCAGAACAAATTCGACTACAGCGTATTGTTCTGGTGACTATAGTGTCCTTTTAAGGGTTAATAAGTATGTTGGGGTTTAGAAAAAACACCCCTCTCTGTCTCTGTCACGGTAGTTTACCCCAACTCGCAAGATTTAGTCCAACAATTGACAATATAGAGCAGAGATACGTCTTACCGGACCTTAGAATGGCCGGACTAGACGTAGAGGAGAGAAATACAGAGTCAGGAACGATCCGAGGTCAAGGGTACAAAGAGACAGCGAAAACAAGAACTATCCAAGGTCTGGTACACAGTAATCAGTAAGCCGGCAAACAGGACAAAACAGGGATAAAGAGATAAACGGAGTCAGATACAAAGCCAAGGTCAAGTACGAAAAATCACAACTGAACACAACAAGCGCTAAAGGGAACTGAAACAGAAACCACGATAGGGCAGGGAGTTAAGGGAGAGGTAAGTATAAATACCCTAACATTTAATTTGATTGGCCCCTGTCATATCCACGCCCCCAAAATGTGTATGGGGTATGTGGGATGACATGGGCCAATGCAGGGCCGGACTGGGAAAAAAAATTAGGCCCGGGCAATTTTTAATCAGAGCGGCCCCCTAAGAAGGGGGCGGGGCCAGAGAGGGTGTGTTTTGTCATCACTAATGACAAGCACGCCCCCTCTCAAAGTGAGCATGTTAGTTCAATGCGCAGAGCCCCGCTGAAGAGCTCTTGCATTAGAAAAAGGCCCTGAATTTGTTCTGCGCAGCGCAAGCAAATTTAATAACATGATTGCGCTGTGTTTGCTTTTAAATTGTCTCTGTTGTCTCCACAAGTGGGATACCAGAGGACAAAAGGGCCAGGAAAGTGCATGGTGCATATGTTTGGAGCCTGCTTGTGGGATTGCGTGTGTGTAGAGTGTGGTGTGGTATTGTGTAAATAGGTCAATTTAATTTGTGTTTGTGGTGTAATATGTGTGGCTAGGCGCTGTAGAGAGTGTGTGTATAGGTGACGTAGTGTGTGTAGGGGTTGTAGAGAGGGTGTGTATAGGGGGCATAGTGTTATAGGGGATTTAGAGAGTGTGTGCATACGGGTTGTAGTGTGTGTATAGGGGACGTAGTGTGTGTAGGGGTTGTAGAGAGGGTGTGTTTAGAGAATGTTGTATGTGTTTGCTGACAAGGAATGTAGTGTGTGTAGGTGGTGCAGTGTGTGTGTGTAGGAGATCTACTGTGTATAGGACCCAGAGTGTGTATAGGAGATTGTGTGTGTGTGTGTGTAGAGGATTACGAGTGCATATATGGTAAGGGAACTAGCGTGTATCTGGAGTGTAATGTGTGTAGTGGTGTAGTGTGAGGGGTGCTGTAGTGTGTGTGTGTGTGTGTGTGTGTATAATATATATATATTTGGACGTATTGTATGTCTGAGGGGCGCAGTGTGTGTATGTATGTAAGAAGGGTGCTGTGTGTGAGGGTGTTTTTATGTGCCGTCACATTCTAGGTTTCTAATTTTCTTTGTCTGTTAACTCACTGAGGGTTATTTTATATATATATATATATATATATATATATATGTGGGAGTGTGCTGTATTTGTGTGAGCGAGGGTGCTGTGTGTGTGTCTGAGGGTGCTGTGTGTGTGTCTGAGGGTGCTGTGTGTGTGTCTGAGGGTCCTGTGTGTGTGTCTGAGGGTGCTGTGTGTGTCTGAGGGTGCTGTGTGTGTCTGAGGGTGCTGTGTGTGTCTGGGTGCTGTGTGTGCAGGGCCGGTGCAAGGATTTTTGCCGCCCTAGGCAAAAGTAAAGTTTGCCCCCCCCCCCTCATATGACATCACAATGCCCCATGTTAACTAACGAAAGTGCTGCAGTGCCGCCGTGTTTACATTAAAAGGCCTGCAGGGACAGGCTATAGACACAATAGAACCACTACATTAAGCTGCAGTGGTTCTGGGGACTAAAGTGTCCCTTTAATGTGAGGTAAATTAGAGATTAGTGCCACGAATAATATACTAGATTGCCTACTTACAATCAGATGAGGATGGTGATGGGCTCTAGCTGCAGTCTGGCTCCACTCGTCTGGTGTAGAACAGGCTCTCTGGAGGCTGTTTGTGTTCTGGGAGAACGGAAAGCAGCTCCATTTTTTTTAAAGGCCATTTACACAGCTCATGGTCTGGGCCCCAGGGTCCACCTTCATGTTCCACCAAATAGTTTGTTCACAGGAGTAGGGGATGTCCTGATATGTGTGTAAGGAATGCATTGTGTGAATCTGTGTTTGTATGTGTAAGGGCTGCAATGTGTGTTTCTGTGTATGTACGGGATGCAGTGTGTGCGTCTGTAAGGGGTGCATTGAGTGTGTGTAAGGGGTGCATTGAGTGTGTGTAAGGAATGCATTGTGTGTTTCTGTGTGTGTAAGGGATGCATTGTATGTAAGGGTTGAATTGCTTGTGTGTGTGTGTCTGTGTGTGTAATGCATTGTGTGTTTTTCTGTGTGCAAGGGGTGCATTGTGTGTGTGTGATGGATGTCAATCTCTCCCGCCTCCCTTGTCACTCTCTTCTCCCCCTCTCCCTCCCTCGTCACTCTCTTCTCTCCCCCCCTCGTCACTCTCTTCTCTCCCCCCCCCTTGTCCCTCTCTACTCTCCCCCCCTTGTCCCTCTCTTCTCCCCCCTTGTCCCTCTCTTCTCCCCCCGTGTCCCTCTCTTCTCCCCCTCTTGTCCCTCTCTTCTCCCCCTCCCTTGTCACTCTCTTCTCCCCTGCGTGTCCCTCTTTTCTCCCCCCTCCCTTGTCACTCTCTTCTCCCCTCCCCACTCTCATTCCCCCTCCTTACCCCGTCAATTCCACTCCCTGTCAATTACTTCCCCCCCACCTTGTCAATTAATTTCCCCCCCCTTTCAATTTATTCCCCCCACCCTGCCTGTCCATTTATTCCCCCACCCTCCCTGTCCATTTATCCCCCCTCCCTGTCCACTTATTCCCCCCCTCCCTGTCCATTTATTCCCCCCCTGTCCATTTATTCCCCCCCTGTCCATTTATTCCCCCCTCCCTGTCCATTTATTCTCCCTGTCCATTTATTCCTTCCTCCCTGTCCATTTATTTCTCCCCCCCTCCCTGTCCATTTATTTCTCCCCCCTCCCTCTCCATTTATTTCTCCCCCCCTCCCTGTACCCGGCCGGACTAAAAGGCAGTGAACACTCAGTGTTCACTTCCTGTTAGTCCGTCCGGGTACAGGAGACAAATGCTCCCTGTACCGGCGGATCATACAGGGCTCGGCCACGCTGCATTGAGGGAGTGACAGGAGGGAGCGCTGAGCGCTTCCCTCCTGTTAGTCCCTCTCCTCTGGCTGCACCCGGGCGGTGCGCCCTCATGGACGCACCAGCCCGGGCGAAGCTGCAGCCGCCTGAGGCGCTCTACAGAGCGCTCGGGCGGCTGCAGCATTAGGGGGGCCGGCGCTCCTGGCGGCGCCCCTTCCCAAGGGGCCCCTAGGCGGCTGCCTAGTCCACCTTAATGGTAGCGCCGGCCCTGTGTGTGTGTCTGAGGGTGCTGTGTGTGTCTGAGGGTGCTGTGTGTGTTTGAGGGTGCTGTGTGTGTCTGAGGGTGCTGTGTGTGTCTGGGTGCTGTGTGTGTCTGGGTGCTGTGTGTGTGGGTGCTGTGTGTGTCTGGGTGCTGTGTGTGTTTGGGGGTGCTGTGTGTGTCTGGGTGCTGTGTGTGTCTGGGTGCTGTGTGTGTCTGGGTGCTGTGTGTGTTTGGGGGTGCTGTGTGTGTCTGGGGGTGCTGTGTGTGTCTGAGGGTGCTGTGTGTGTCTGGGGGTGCTGTGTGTGTCTGAGGGTGCTGTGTGTGTCTGAGGGTGCTGTGTGTGTGTTGGGGGTGCTGTGTGTGTGAGTGTGAATGTATATTTTATTTAAATTGAAATATATTTTTTTATTAATAAAAAAAAAAGTTAGATCCCCCCTCCTCCCTTCTTACCTTTAGCCTGGAAGGAGGGGGGGATCCGTTCTGCCTGGGGGGAGGGGGTATCCGTTCTGCCTGGGGGGTGGGGGGGTTCCGTGCTGCCATCCTTCCCAGGTGGTCCAGTGGTGAGAGTGAACTTTAGCCTGCAGGCTAGAGTTCACTCTCGCGAGATGCTGCTGGATAGAGCTCCGCCGGTCCTCTCTTCTGCCTCCCTCCCTCACACACTCTCCTGCCGGTGGCCGCCTGTAACTGCCTCTGGGCCGGTGAGGGAGATCTTTGATCTCCCCACCGGCCCATGGAGGCACTATGCAGGGCCAGCGATCGGGTAGCGCTGGCCCTGCAGGGGCTGGCAGGGGAGATCCTGTGATCTCCCCTGCCGGCCTCGGCCCCACAGCCATCGCGGCCCACCGGGCATTTGCCCGGTATGCCCGATGGCCAGTCCGGGCCTGGGCCAATGGGAGACCGTTTTAGTTTTCGGCTCCCACTTTCCCTTTAAGAGTGTGCCTGAGACGTGCGGCGCGCTCTTGGAGCTAGGCGGAACACGTGACCGCATCCCGCAGTCAGTGCCCGACGTCATTCAAGCCCCGAGCGAGCCGCACGCGGCGGGTAAGGTAAGTACCGCTACAGTCTCCCGGATAAGGTAAGTACCGCTACAGTCTCATTAGAAATGTGACCACCGGATAAGGTAAGTACCGCTACAGTCTCATTAGAAATGTGACATTTTAGCTAAAAGCAGCAGGGGAATTGTTAGTGTGGCACTCATCTAACAGGTTTTGCCTTGATGTGGCAGGTGAGCTTACACTCCAATTATTTATAGGATAGTAGGCAAGTATTTTTTTTTTGTTTTTGCTTTTATAATAAAGATTGGCTTTTATTAAAAAAAATACGTTAAATAAAAAGAAACAGCTGTGCTCAGTATTGCTATTATATTTATGGAAATAAAACCCACTTTATTCTATAACCACATTTGACGGAAAAACATTTATTAGAAATGTTGTCCTAACATATCTACGTAAATAAAGCAATTATCCACAAACCATACATTTTTCTAATAAAATAATTGAAATAAACAAATGTAAATATATATTGGACTCTAGAATATTTCGCCATTATTATATTTGCGATTTTCATGTTTGTTTGTTAATGTGTCAACTGTTATTTATTTTACTTTTTTGTTGTTCTATTTTTCCTGCTTAGTGCATTTCTTGTATTGTATTGCACAGATTCAATCACATAGGCCCATGTGTTACTTCTACTCCTTCATTATGCTACTAATAGACTTTTATAGGGAGTAACAGACATTTCAAGTTTAAGAAAGGCAAGACAAAACAAGTCTAAAATCTGGCGAAACAAGCTAAAGTTAGAGAAAGATTATCACATGCGAAAGAGAATCCATGCAAATCAGGAACACAATAGATTATAAATATAGCACAAAGATCCTTCCAGAATTACTAAACACTGCTCATCATGGTGTATTGCACAAATATCCTCTACCACTACATAAAATCAAGACATGTCATTAGTGTTAATCATCTAGGGATCGTTAGCTGCAATGTATTTCTCAAAACTCAGAGTCATAATGTTCCACCATAATCTAGTCTCCAAATACTTTTTTTTTTCTTTCATGTTCCTTGTGAGAATATTCACACTTTTATCAAGAGTATGAAACATGCCCTGTGCCTTATGTTGATGTGGTTGCACACAAGTAATGTTTGATCTCATGTCAGTTAAAGGGACACTCCAGACCCCTACTGAAAAACTTTGTGTGTCAATTTTCTTTTATTTTGGAAATAGTGTAGATTTCAATAGAAATTGACACTTTTACTGGTTACACCCCCCTGGCTTTCAAGCAGACAGCAGGTCCTGTTACTTCCTGGTTTGTTTAGCTCATTTGCACTGAACTCGAGAGGCAGCAATTGCCCAGAGCACCTGCCTTGTAATTTGTAAGGACTTCTCATTGAGCTGTGATTAGACAGATGAGAAGGGTTTGCAAAGGTGGCACACAAGAGATTTGCAGATTTTGCAAGCTATTTTTAGATATAACTCCAATGAAAAATGTTTTCATTTGGGGTATATCTGCTTATATCCACTAAAAGTGATTTTTTTTTTATATATATTTGGGCAGTGGAGTATCCCTTTAAATTTGGGTCCATATTGGTATCCGTCATTTGCTCTCAATTACAGTGTAGACAGAACTACTCTACTAAACTGTGCTGTACAAATTGGGAGTGTAAAGTGCTTATTTTAAAGGGGGGGGGGGGGAATCTTTTTCTTTTAAAATATTTTAGCTGGTGTGTGCAAGTGCTAGCTCATTAACCCCTTCCCAACCATGGACGTTTAAGATAGGTCCGACAAAAAACTTTGAGCAAATTTGAGCTCAAACCTTTGAGCAAATTTGAGCACTGGACGCGGTCGTGATCGCTTCCAGACGCTCTGATGGTATTGCAGCGATGCCTCGAGGCATCGTGCAATACTTCCCCTTACTGCCGGGCACCCGAGTGATGGATCCCCTCAGAACGATCACTTCCGGGTTACTCCACATGGCGCCCAGCATTAAAGCAGAGCATCGGAAGCCATCGGGCGGGGTTCCAATACTCTGCCTGTGCTGAGTGCCTCGACGGGTCAAGGTACTCAGTGAAAATAAATTTTTTTAAAATTAAATAAACACCCAGAATACATGTATTAACACCCCCAAGCCCCTGCCATGTGGTTTCAAAGATGACACTGCCTTTATAAAGGCATCATGGGCACTTCTGGGGCTGTCCCTAGTCTGCCTCATCATAGAGGCAGGCTAGGGTCATCCAATCAGAGCTTGCCCCTATAAAAATGTTATTCTAACTATGATCCCCATTTGTCTGATCAGTAAATATTGACTGATATCTGATTAGTAAATATTGACTCTGATCAGTGTGGATCTCCCACCCTCTCTTTACTTGTGTTTTAGTGAGAGAGGGAGAGAGATCTGTGTTTTAGGTAGAGAGATTTAGGTAGTTTTAGGTAGGGATTTGTAAAATTGTGAGACCCAAAGGCTCTTTTCAGAGCTATTAACCTCTATCCTGCCAGTGATCACTGTCAGTGGTGTATCCTGGTTTTGTGCTGCCCTAGGACAACTTGCACACACACGGCTACGAAGGGGGGAAACCTCAGCGCTGCGCCAAGAGGAGCTGTTGTCAGTTAAGTACAGAGACAAAAAGGATGTGTACCTTCTTTTTTTTTTTATAATTCTTTATTTTTGAGTGCATGAGTGAACAAATCAGCTTACTCTGCCATAATAGCGTTCGTAAGCATGGTCATAACACAGCAATTTTCAATTATGGCATTTACGTAGTGCACATTTTTGGGATATAGATGTACAATCCAAGCATGAACGTCTAAAGGTTACACATTAGAGTTTAACTTAAAGCATACTACCATAGATTGGAGTAATAAACAGGCGAGCGTCGCTATAGTATTAACGATAATATTAAACAAGTAGTAAACAAGCTAGGCTATTGATTTCAGGCAGAGATTCAATATCATGTTTGAGCTTGTGTTAATCAAGTTAATCCTGGCTATACAGTTAAGGGAGTTGAGTGTCTGGTGTATCTAGTGGCCTGTGAGGAGCCGTGCATTGCAGCGTGGGAGAGTGCAGGAGAACTGGCCAAGTGGACTGGTAATAAAAAGGGGATTTACATGCGTGGTTGGTAAGGCTTGCTAGCTGGGTATGAGATGGCAATATCCTGCATGTAACGGTACTGCGATTGGGAGGCAAGTATATACTCAATATGACTAGGCACCGGCTAAGCATGTATTCCTAGTGCCGTTAAGTAGCAAACGTATCGTGAGAGCGCAGAAGTAGTTATAGGTAATCATACATTGCTTAGGTAGGTATTCCTTGCTGTCTAGATTATTGTAGCTGAATTTTGTCCTGAATAGGAGATTTTAGCTAAGATGAGTTTGAAAGTATAATAATACAATGAAGGAACAAGTCAGTACGTGCTTAGAATAATTGCTTGGCTGCCTGTAACACATATAGAGCATGCATATCATGGACTAGTAGTGACACAGGAGCCGTCCCCAGTACTTAGGTGTTATAGTGTGGGGAAGTCCACTTTGCCTCCCGGGGTCAGCCAATGCCCATAGTGGCGATCTGCTGGTGTGGTGTGCTGTAATCCGTCGAGGCAGGAACCGTAGCAGTGTCCTTAGGCTTATGTGACAGCACCTCACCGATATATCCTCTGGGCTGCTGCGGTAGATCGGCACATGGGGTGGAGAGGTGGAGGGTTATGGCTGTTCCGTCGCGTCTTGGGCGCCTTGCTGTAGCGGGTCTGTGAGGAGTTCTCCGGAGTGTCTGGTAGGCCTTTGCTTGGGTCCTGCTGGGTGGTCTCTGCGTTGCCGGCTGGCAGCGCCCTCTGTGCTGCTTGCCTGTCATAGCTGGTTTGGGCTGCTTGTGCGGGCGACCTTGTGGTCGGTGAGGTCTCCTCCGAGCCGTAGTCCCGGCGTTTGCCCGCTTCCACGGTGTTGTGGGTGCGTCCGGGTGACACAGCTGGCTGTGAGGGGGCGCAGGTTGTGGAGCCGCCGGTTTGGTCGGTGCCGGAGCAGGGAGTCGACTCTTCTCTTCCAGTCTCTCCCAGAATCGCCGGCATACGGCGTCAAATTTGGCCCGAAAGGTCGCTGCCCAGTTGCTTGTGTTGTGTTGCCCCTGGTGAGCTGCACAGCTGTCGGCCATCTTGGCTAGGCCATATGCGTCCCGTTGGTCGGAGCCGCTCTCTAGAGCGACCCATAGGTGAGTGCTCCCAGTAGGCAGGCGGACCGGGATGACCCCCGCCGGTCCATAGGGGGGGGGACAAGGGCCCGTATGCTCCGAGGCTGTTGGTTGTGGCGGTGGGAGAGCGGCTGCCTCTCCTGCGCACGCCACATGGGTAGGCCTCGAGCGCTTGTCGGGTGAGTAGGTCTCGGATTTTCGCTTAAGGGGTGTCATTTTGCTCCGTTCGATGTCCCCTCACGTTTGCTGGCCTTTATGGCACAATTAGTCGTCGTTTGGGTCGTGTGAGATTGTTAGTTTTAGAGCTTGGTGCAGGAGCTCAGGAGGCTAACGTCCTCTCGGCTCCGTGGTCAGGCCCCGCCCCCGGATGTGTACCTTCTTACCACCATCCGCACTGAGAAGACTGTGAAGGTCTCTGTACGTGGCAGAGCTGAGAGCACAAGGAAGCCAGTGTGCATCATGGCCTATAACCGGCATATCGGTGGTGTTGATCTGGCAGATCAGCTGCAGCAGCCCTACCTAATTATATGGAAGACAAGGGCCTGATACCAAAAGGTTGCAATTTACTTAAAGGACCACTATAATGCAAGGAAAACATACTCATATTCCTGGCTCTATAGGGTCCTTCGGTCCCCCTCACCCTCTGGGTCTCCCTCCCGCCGGGCTCTAGGGTGAGGAAGGGGTTAATACCTTACCTTTTTTCCAGCGCCGTGCTCCCTCGGCACTGGTGAATCTCCTCCTTCTTCTGCCTTCAATGTTGGGGACTTGCAGTGCTGTATTTCTTTGCTCCACCTTGTAGTGGATATATGCTGTTATTACCTGGACCTTTTGTAAGTGCATTTGTCATACATATCACTGTTTTAAGTCTCATCTGCACTATCATCTGGTTTATTTCTATTCACAAGTGCTAAAGAAGATCATCTCTGTAATATTCTGAAGATCACTTCTGATGTAGGATGATGGGCCTGATAGTCACTTACATTTTGTAAGTTAAACATAAAAGTCCTGCGGTGTCTTTATATACATTCTTTTATCACACTATGTGCGATTTGTATATTTCTCTGTAGATATTGCCCACCACGCTGCTTTATTATAAGGTTGTATATTTTGATTTACACCTTAGAAGTGATTATTGCATCCTTTTGCATTCCTACTTACTTATTTTGGTTTCACTATAAAATGTGTGGTTACAGTAAATGAGTAAGAGGAAAGTTACAGCTAAACACAAACACAGCAGAAATGTAAAAAGAACCCCGGTCCTAAACGGTAAGTAAATTGAAAAACGGTCTGGTCACTGAGGGGTTAAATAGGAGCGATATATTACAATGTGTACCTTAACAAGAGCATACTAGTGACATTGACATTGATTGACTAGTCACAAATACATTGTAAAAGCCAGTGAAAAATTCTTTTAAAAAGTTTTCCAGCAGAAAACATCCCCACTGCACAGTTATATTTGTGACTGCCTTCACTAGCAAACAGGAATGTTGTACGTTTTGTGTCTGGCTGAACCCAAGGATTTCCCCATCCAGTTAGACATCTTTCCTTTTAGTGTCACGAAGAGTCTAAGAATGATGAATACCTTGAATTGCACTATTGGTGCATCCCTTGCCTCATTGCCCAGGAAATGTAATAACAGTCACAGGAATCATTGAAGAGAATCTAGACTCTGTTTGGTTAAACAAGGTTTTTCAAATATTGCAGATTGATCTACCTTTCATTGTTCTGATGGCCAATGTGTTGCAAGCAAGTGTGCTAACTGAATCACAAGGTACTACAACGTCAAACTCCCTCCTCTAAGGGGTAATGTCATCTCTTCTCTAATGTTTATTTTTTTCCTCCAAACTAAAAGGGGAAAATAAACTCTAAATACTGATTGTTTAGTTCTAGAATTGCACTTTCTATTTCTCGATGGACAAATATTGGAAGTGGCGTCTAATCATGACAATGTAGAGGTTTGTAAAGCCCATTGAGGCAGTGCTACACAAGTGGAAAAAATGATTGGGATAAAAAAAAAAATGGGAAAGTGTAGATTAACATACTCTAGTCATTGCCTATGTTTATGTGTGGGTTAAAATTACCAAAACAAAAAACAGTGTCTCTTTATTTCTGCAATAGGTTGCAGTCCTGCAGAGCCACTGATTGGTGGATGTCTGGAGACACTGTCTTGAGACAAGTAGGCATGTCAGAAACATAGGACAGATTTTAAATCTGTCCCCTTTCAGCAGATTTTGCACATGCCTAGTCTCGTTTGAGAAGGAATTTCAGCAGCCTCCTATTGAGTTGCCATTTGGAGAGAAGGAAGCAGCCATCTTGTAAATAGCACAGCAGCAGCGGCTCCTGCCCAATGCAAGTGTTTAATATTAAATCAGTGTCTGCCTGACGCTTAATTAAGCAGGAAGTTAGTTAAAATATATCATTAATATATATATCTATTAGAGATCTGCATGAGCAAAAAAAGTGTTTTGTTTCAATTAGTTAATATGTGAATTTTATTTGACTGAAATTATGGACTGGGAACAAAGTGAAATGCTGAAGCATTAAACAGAGACTTTGTACTATGTGTGCATCTAAGTATTGATCTGTGTGTATCCATCACAGTGATCCTGGCTGTGTGGGATAGCTTTAGGTATCTCCTTTTAGTGTATTAGCATGTTATATATTTACAAATGGCTCTCAGACATTGTAGTAAAATAGAATTTCTCTTTACTTCAGTACACACACATAATGACATAACACAAAAGAGACTAAACACAACAGAACAAGTGCATAACTTCACTATGCTGCCATCTACTGGAAGGTGGACTGCATAAACCTCAATACATAACACTCCTTATTGTGCCCAGTTCTGTGTATTGCATCTCTGTATTATACTCCGCTCCAGGGCCGGACTGGCCCACCGGGATACCGGGAAATTTCCCGGTGGGCCGCGGCACCTGGGGGCTGCTCTGAACAAGTATGTGCCACCGGGTGGCCGGTCCGGTGGCACACACTCTGAAGGGGCCGGTCGGCGGCCGCGCTGGAGCCGCCGGACCGGGTGGCAGCCTCGCCGGTCCGGCGGCACTGCTTTCACTAATGCTGACTCGCTAGGGGCTGATGGAGGAGGGAGGAGCATGTCTCTGTACCATGCTCCCTCGCGGTTCCCACAATTCCCAGCACAGGAACCGCGAGGGAGCATGGTACAGAGACATGCTCCTCCCTCCTCCATCAGCCCCTAGCGAGTCAGCATTAGTGAAAGCAGTGCCGCCGGACCGGCGAGGCTGCCACCCGGTCCGGCGGCTCCAGCGCGGAATGCGGCCGGCCCCAACCCCAGCCCCACTCAATCAGGTAAATGGGAGGGGAGGGGAGTGGAAGGGAAAGGAGGGGAGGGGGGAAATAAAGAGACACAAGGGGGGGGGGGCGGGAATAAATAGACACAAGGGGGGGGGCGGGAATAAAGAGACACAAGGGGGGGGGAATAAAGAGACACAAGGGGGGGGGGGGAATAAAGAGACACAAGGGGGGGAATAAAGAGACAAAGGGGGGGGCGGAAATAAATAGACACAAGGGGGGGGGCGGGAATAAAGAGACACAAGGGGGGGGGGAATAAAGAGACACAAGGGGGGGGGAATAAAGAGACACAAGGGGGGGGAAATAAAGAGACACAAGGGGAGGGGATAAAGAGACACAAGGGGAGGGGATAAAGAGACACAAGGGGAGGGGATAAAGAGACACAAGGGGAGGGGATAAAGAGACAAGGGGAGGGGATAAAGAGACACAAGGGGAGGGGATAAAGAGACACAAGGGGGGGATAAAGAGACACAAGGGGAGGGGGGAAATAAAGAGACACAAGGGGAGGGGGGAAATAAAGAGACACAAGGGGAGGGGGGAAATAAAGAGACACAAGGGGAGGGGGGAAATAAATAAACACAAGGGGAGGGGGGAAATAAAGAGACACAAGGGGAGGGGGAAATAAAGAGACACAAGGGGAGGGGGAAATAAAGAGACACAAGGGGAGGAGGGGAATAAAGAGACACAAGGGGAGGGGGCAAATAAAACAGAGGGGCACAGTGAAAGGATGGGGGAAAGAGACAGAGGGGGGATAGAGAGATGGTGGAGGGAGGAAAAAGAGACAGGGGGAGAGAGAGACAGAGAGGAAGAGAGATGTGGGGGAGAGAGAGACAAAGGGAAAGGGTGGAGCCGGCAGGGGAGGGAGAAAGGACCCGAGAGGTCAGCCTGCAGCTCCTCTGCGTCCTCGCACGAGCACAAAGCGTTGCCGCGGTTACCACGGCACTGCTCCGGCTCTCACGAGCTATGGAGCTATGGGCTAGAGTTCACTCTCACCACGAGTTCCTGGTGGTCGCAGTGTTGAGAGTGAACTCTAGCCCCATAGACACACTGCCCCCACACACACACCATACACATTCACACACTGCCCCCCATATACACACTGCCCCCACACACACACACACACACCATACACATTCACACACTGCCCCCCATACACACACTGCCCCCACACACACACCATACACATTCACACATTGCCTCATACACACACACAGTGCCTCCATACACACATTTCCCCACACACGCTACGCATTCACACACATACACTGAACCTTTCACACACACTGCACCCCTCACACATTGTACCACTGCTCCTATACCCTACTACAGCAAAACCCAGGTAAGTTGTCGAACTGTTCTTAAACGGTTTGACTACTTACTCTGTGAGGGGGTCCCGGTGTTCTATCATTCTGCTATACCTGTCAGATTTCTATACCCTCGTCACTTCCGGGGAGGGGAAGCAGCTGGATCCTGTGCTGCACATGCGTGCTAGCACTCCTGCTACTCCTCCACAGCCAGGTCCTGGAAGGTAAGTAAAACTAGTTTTACACTTTCATTATAGTTAGTGCATTCACTAAGCTTAGGACATGGGACATTTAGGGTTAATGTTAGGGTTCAAATTAGAGTTAGGATTAGGGACTTGTTCACATTTAGTGATATTTCACAATAGGGGAATATCACTAAATAGGGTTTTCTCACACTCTATTTTAACCCTTACCCCAAGGGTTAGGGTAAGAATAGAGAGTGAGAGAGGTTAGAAGCACTTACCTAACCCTAATTTGAACCCTCACTTAACCCTAAATGTCCCGTGTGCCTAAGCTTAGTGAATGCACTAACTATAATGAAAGTGTAACACTAGTTTTACTTACCTTCCAGGACCTGGCTGTGGAGGAGTAGCAGGAGTGCTAGCACTCATGTGCAGCACAGGATCCAGCTGCTTCCCCTCCCCGGAAGTGACGAGGGTATAGAAATCTGACGAGGTATAGCAGACTGATAGAACACCGGCACTCCTTGCACCATAACCACTACACAGAGCAGTAGTGGTTATTGTGCATGGATTTTTTCTTTAAATAATCTACAAGTGCCCCTCCCGAGATCAGGCTCTGGATCCTCCACTGGTATATGACATGTATATTAATGTGTGTATTAGATATATAGATAATTATGTCTATTATATTTACACATATATTAATGTACATTTATATATGCATAATACACAGAGAAATGTCATTAATATGTACCATATGTAATGAGCAGATATTGGCCCAGTCTTGTTGCTAGGTAGGTGCACACTCCAGCACAATAACATATTTAAAAGTGAAGAGCGCACCCAAAGGACTTCAAAGTAAACAAGATAACGTCAATTTTTTACAGTTGTGCCCAACATACATTCACCATTTCAGTCCCATTACCAAGCTTTCCTTAATATGTCATGGTAGATGGACTGAAACATTGATTACATGCAAAGGCACATCTGCTTAAAATAAATCAGCACTTTTGTTTATTTTGAACCATATGAGTGCTTTTTTTTTACGTTGGAGTAATAATTTTTAATTTTAAGTTCTCTTTTCCAACTCTGTATCTGCACACTATGCTGGCGCGACGCATTATGGGGCTGGTAAAACATTTTTTTCCAGGGCTGCTTTTAATGCCCAGTCCGGCCCTGCTCCGCTCTGTCTGTTGAATGGGTATCTCTGTATTGTGCCTACCTCCATGTTCTGTATGGTTATGTTTGTGGTGTACTGTCTAGCTCTGTGAATTGAATGAGTATCTCTGTGTTAGGCTCATTGTATAGGACCTACCATTAGGTTGTGTACATGAGGTTAAACAGACAGAGGTAAGGAGTTTAATTCCAGAGAAGAAGTCTAGTGCCTCAACATCTTAAAACTTCACCAGCTACCTATGCATTCCTTAGGGAAAAGTGTGATTAAAACATCACAAGGGTTATTCACTAAAATGTGAAATATAAGGCTAAGGTAGCTGTTGGGCTGAAAAATATGCAGGGTCTGTAACCCTTACGCTGCCATGGACTTATGCTGGTAACACATCCTGCTATCCTTAATCGTTTTTATGTTCACTGCAGAGAACGTACATGTACACCAGTCATTGGAGTTCCAGAAAAATAGTGTTTTTTTAATGTGGGTACAGCGTATATATGAAACAAATACAGTTTTCATAGGGGTGTATCCAACAGAAGACAAAATCAACCAATCATAGACGTTCAGTGCAAAAAGTATAATTTCTCATATAACATAACGTATTACAATTATTCTACTGCGTATGTCTAGCACGTCTTCTCAAAACTATGCAGGATTATGTTGTGAGAGAAAAAAGGGAGTATGTGTGCCTGCAAGATAGCAGACAGGGGATAGAATTCTTGCCTTTAACCCTTGCAGACGTGGAAAGACTTAACTAAGACAAAAAGGCTTTTTCGCCCTTTATTTACTTGTATCTATGACAAGTCCCCTTTTCTCTAGTACTGCAGGTGAGAGATAGGCAAGGTATCTCCAGATGTACTAATTACACCTGTGGGCCTTTTATTAATTCTTCATCTCGATTTCCTCGCCAATTCTCACCAAAAGAACCATCAAGGGAAGCTTGCGCAGATATCTGTTGCTACAGAATAATATATGTTGTTAAATCCACGTCTCAGTATGCAATACATCCATAGGTTACAGTACATTTTTATTTATAGCTCTGTATGTCTAGGGGAATATTCACTAAGCATTGCATAGGTAAAATAATTCATTCTCCATCAGTAGCCAAATTTTAAAAGTAAGCCAAGTTTCCAGATTAACTATGTTGGCTCTCAGTTTAGTGAATAACTCTGGATGTGAGTTACAAAGTGATTTACATTGAACTGTTTTATAATAACTTTCATAATACTCAACCAGCAATAATGCAGTTCCGGCAGATAATAGTAATGCTCCTAAAATGAATTTAAGGCAACGCCTTTGTCGCCCTGTCACTTACTGCGTGCTCTCTTAAAAACCTGTGTAACTGGTAATTGGGAGGAATATGCTACTAAGGCATAGATAGGGAACCGCTGTCTTTCAATCTGAATGTAAATCCAGTAAGTATGACTTTGCTCCATTTTGTAATCTTCGGTTGCAACACTCCGGCCAACTAGCTATAACACTGTAAAATAAAGGGTAACTAAGTTAATTAATCAGGTGCCAAGCCATGTATGTCACAACCCACGTGGATATAATGAATGGGTATAATGGAATAGTTATAAATATTAATCATGTTTCAAGCACATGCACGATGAGCAGTTTACTGGCTGTACTCTGAGAACTTGTGATATGATGGATTTTAGCAGGGTTATTTACAGAAGTGAGCATTGATGGGAATTCAAAGCGAATTTCACATTTTAGACCAAAATAGCTGAACTAGATACATAGCTAATATGTAAAAATTTCAAGGTCAGATATTTTGTCCTTGAATTTGAAATTCACTTTCAATTTCAGACATTTCTTAGCTTATTGAATAACTATTCATGTAAGTTAAAACATGATTTACATTGAATTGTTTTATATTTGGCTCCCATTATACTCAACCAGCCATAATGCAGTTAAGGCTGATAATATTAATGCTTCTTAAATAAATTTAAGGCAAAACCTTTGTCAACCTGTCACTTACTGCGTGCTCTCTTAGAAACCTGTGTAACTGGTATTGCTTCATACTTGTATGTCGGAAGATGATGATACTAAGATTTTATATAGGGAATCTTTTTCTTTTAATCTGAATGTGAATCCACTAAATATGGCTTTACTCCCCTTTGCGATCCTCGTTTGTTTCTCCTCCTTGTCCTACAGGGAACACTCCGACCAACTGGCTACAATGCTGTAATTGCTACCTAACGTAGTAAAAAAAAAAAAAACAGCATAACTAACTTAAAGGAACACTGTAGTGTCAGGAACACACACATGTATTCCTGCTGAAACTATAGTGTTTAACTACCTATTTAAGTCCCCAGTTCCCTTTAGATCACTTTTTTTTTACTCACGTTTTTTTCCCATGCCTCACTGATCTTGCAGTGGCTAGCCCCGCTTGTCTCGGCCTCCATGGCTGAGGTCATCAAAATTGATGATCTCAGCCAATCCAATACTTTCCCATAGGAAAGACAACCAAACAAAAAAGTTTGCAAGGCACTTAGCGTAAAAAATAAGTGAACACAAAACTAATATAAGAAGTGCTTCTTCAACACTCTAAACAAAAGTTAGATACAATATATATATATATATATATATATATATATATACACATAGGAAATAATAAATCAGAGCACTCCAAAGGACTTGATGAAAAAAGTTTTATCTGTGTGTAAGGAGATCGACGTTTCGACCCGCAGGTCTTTATCAAGATAACATCAAATATAAAATGGTGTCTTTATATAACAAGAGTAATTAACAGGAAATTACTTACCCCAATGTGACCGTGATGCCCCACCATCATGTGTAGCCGCTGTGTGGTGATTACAATGTGACGTGTAGCATGCGTCGCAAGGTGATGACGTGAAAAGTGTGTGTCCAATAAGAATTGTGAATGGGCGTCATGTACCTATGGCAACCGCCATTAAGTGCGCATGCGTGACAATGTGAAATACGGAACATTTAAAAACATAGGAAGACGATCTAACAGCTATTAATGAATAAAAAGATATATAAAGTAGTTGTATCCCAGCCTGGATTTGATCAACTGATGCATGTCTAATATGTTAACGTAAAAAATGCGCCACCCGTAAAGATTGTGGAGGAGCGTCATGTAACCATGGAAACCTCCTTTGCGTGCGCATGCGTGGAGAGATATAAAGCTCTCAAAGGGACATAAAAGAAAAATCTAACATATATATACGAAAAATATACTAACAGTGTCCCGTCCTGCATTAATCAATAATACATACCGAAGTGATAATGGATCAAGTGAATGTGACTAATGTGGCGTGTTGAGAATATGTGAGAGTGACAAGAAGTGAGATGAGGGTGGGAAGGAGAAAGTGTGTGGGATCCTGACAATACAGGAAAATGAAAAGTGCTAAAGGTGAAGAACGGGCAAACTAAAATATGTGTAATAGTGGAACTCCACATAGTGACACCAAATCGTGTGTGTAAACAGAGTAGGGGAAAGAAGAGGACAAAAAAGAGGGCATGAGCAGTGAATGGGAGTGTGTGGACAAAGTAGTGAATCTATATACATATGTACAAAAATGTAAAGATCTAGAAAAACCAGGCATGGGAAGAATGTATTCATGCAAAATATAACATACAAGTCTGGGCGATGAACTGAAGTATGACTATATATACCATATGGGTGAGCATAAGTATAAAAGAATAGCAGATGATTATTTCTAAAACTGGGTGTGAGACACAACATTTAGCGATTGTCCAGAAAAGAATGGAAGGATATATATTCGTTGAGGCCTCTAGGGTGCACTGTGTCAAGCGTCCTTATCCAATACGTTTCACGTTGAAGCAGACTTTTGGAGCGATCACCACCTCTGGACAGTGGGGGGATATGATCGATGGCAATAAATTTCAGAGTCGGGAGTCGATGATTAGCTTCTAAAAAATGTTTAGCCACCGGTTTCTCCGTTTTGCCGTCCCTAAAGGCGGTCATAATGCCTGAGCGGTGTCCCCGCATTCTGTCTCGTAGTGTAAGGTCCTTCTTCCCCACATAGTAAAGACCACAGGGGCATGAGATTAGGTAAACCACGTGATCCGTAAGGCAGGTGATGTGATGTCTAATAAGATATCGTTTTCCTGAGTGTGGATGGGCGAATGATGGACCTGTAAGCATGTGTCCACAAGTGACACAGTTAGTGCATTTGAAGCAACCCATCTTCGTGTATCCTTTTTTGGTCTCGTATTGGTTGGTATAATCACTTTTTACCAGAATGTCTCTCAAGTTGCGGTTGCGTCTGAAAGCAATCCGGGGAGGGTGAGAGAATGTGGGGTGCAGTGTAGGGTCTGCAGCCAATAGGTCCCATCTATTTCGAATCACCTTCGCAATCTGATCGCTTGCTGTATGGTACAAGAATGGTAATGTGATGACTGCTGGATCTTGTGGAGACGTAGAGGTTTTAGGCAGAGATTGATGAAAGATCTCAGTGGCTCTCTGTAATGATCGTTTGAGTATATGGGGCGAGTACCCCCTCTGTAAAAAAGATTGTTGCATGGTTTCCATTTGGTCTTTGATGTTGTCTGGATCTGAATTGTTACGCAAAACTCTTAGGAATTGAGAGATCGGGAGAGATCGCTTAAGCGTACCTGGGTGGAAGCTGGTGGCGTGTAGCACTGTATTGCGATCGGACGTCTTTTTGTATAGGGTGTATCCTATAGAATTCTGTGTTCGATATAACTCTACGTCAAGAAATTGGATCCTGTTAGTCTCACTACAGTGACTCAGACGTACAGGAGAGTCTATATTGTTTAGATCCTGGATCATGCTGTCAAAAGATGAAGAGGAGCCTGACCACAATATCAAGATATCATCCACATATCTAAAATAAGATATGATGTTGGACTGGTAGTTTGATAAAATATGTTGTTGCTCATAAGCATACATGTAGCTGTTAGCGTAATTGGGCGCTATGGCCGATCCCATGGCTGTCCCCGTTTGTTGAACATAAAAATTCTTCTCAAAGCGAAAATAATTGTTGGTCAAAGTGAATTCTAAACATTCCAAAAGATACTCGATGGGTGGTCCCTGATATTGATCTGAATGGATCAAAATTTGTCTCATAGCCTCTAACCCCTCTGAATGGGGTATTATAGTGTAGAGGTTTTTAACGTCTACAATAGACTCTCCTGTACGTCTGAGTCACTGTAGTGACACTAACAGGATCCAATTTCTTGACGTAGAGTTATATCGAACAAAGAATTCTATAGGATACACCCTATACAAAAAGACGTCCGATCGCAATACAGTGCTACACGCCACCAGCTTCCACCCAGGTGCGCTTAAGAGATCTCTCCCGATCTCTCAGTTCCTTAGAGTATTGCGGAACAATTCAGATCCAGACAACATCAAAGACCAAATGGAAACCATGCAACAATCTTTTTTACAGAGGGGGTACTCGCCCCATATACTCAAACGATCATTACAGAGAGCCACTGAGATCTTTCATCAATCTCTGCCTAAAACCTCTACGTCTCCACAAGATCCAGCAGTCATCACATTACCATTCTTGTACCATACAGCAAGCGATCAGATTGCGAAGGTGATTCGAAATAGATGGGACCTATTGGCTGCAGACCCTACACTGCACCCCACATTCTCTCACCCTCCCCGGATTGCTTTCAGACGCAACCGCAACTTGAGGGACATTCTGGTAAAAAGTGATTATACCAACCAATACGAGACCAAAAAAGGATACACGAAGATGGGTTGCTTCAAATGCACTAACTGTGTCACTTGTGGACACATGCTTACAGGTCCATCATTCGCCCATCCACACTCAGGAAAACGATATCTTATTAGACATCACATCACCTGCCTTACGGATCACGTGGTTTACCTAATCTCATGCCCCTGTGGTCTTTACTATGTGGGGAAGACGGACCTTACACTACGAGACAGAATGCGGGGACACCGCTCAGGCATTAGGACCGCCTTTAGGGACGGCAAAACTGAGAAACCGGTGGCTAAACATTTTTTAGAAGCTAATCATCGACTCCCGACTCTGAAATTTATTGCCATCGATCATATCCCCCCACTGTCCAGAGGTGGCGATCGCTCCAAAAGTCTGCTTCAACGTGAAACGTATTGGATAAGGACGCTTGACACAGTGCACCCTAGAGGCCTCAACGAATATATATCCTTCCATTCTTTTCTGGACAATCGCTAAATGTTGTCTCTCACACCCAGTTTTAGAAATAATCATCTGCTATTCTTTTATACTTATGCTCACCCATATGGTATATATAGTCCTACTTCAGTTCATCGCCCAGACTTGTATGTTATATTTTGCATGAATACATTCTTCCCATGCCTGGTTTTTCTAGATCTTTACATTTTTGTACATATGTATATAGATTCACTACTTTGTCCACACACTCCCATTCACTGCTCATGCCCTCTTTTTTGTCCTCTTCTTTCCCCTACTCTGTTTACACACACGATTTGGTGTCACTATGTGGAGTTCCACTATTACACATATTTTAGTTTGCCCGTTCTTCACCTTTAGCACTTTTCATTTTCCTGTATTGTCAGGATCCCACACACTTTCTCCTTCCCACCCTCATCTCACTTCTTGTCACTCTCACATATTCTCAACACGCCACATTAGTCACATTCACTTGATCCATTATCACTTCGGTATGTATTATTGATTAATGCAGGACGGGACACTGTTAGTATATTTTTCGTATATATATGTTAGATTTTTCTTTTATGTCCCTTTGAGAGCTTTATATCTCTCCACGCATGCGCACGCAAAGGAGGTTTCCATGGTTACATGACGCTCCTCCACAATCTTTACGGGTGGCGCATTTTTTACGTTAACATATTAGACATGCATCAGTTGATCAAATCCAGGCTGGGATACAACTACTTTATATATCTTTTTATTCATTAATAGCTGTTAGATCGTCTTCCTATGTTTTTAAATGTTCCGTATATCACATTGTCACGCATGCGCACTTAATGGCGGTTGCCATAGGTACATGACGCCCATTCACAATTCTCATTGGACACACACTTTTCACGTCATCACCTTGCGACGCATGCTACACGTCACATTGTAATCACCACACAGCGGCTACACATGATGGTGGGGCATCACGGTCACATTGGGGTAAGTAATTTCCTGTTAATTACTCTTGTTATATAAAGACACCATTTTATATTTGATGTTATCTTGATAAAGACCTGCGGGTCGAAACGTCGATCTCCTTACACACAGATAAAACTTTTTTCATCAAGTCCTTTGGAGTGCTCTGATTTATTATTTCCTGCATATCTACGCTCTGCAGCACCGAGGCATTTTTTGAAGAGATAATCATTAAAGGTAGAGTGCCAGATTTCGAATTTGTTTATATATATACATATATATAATATATATATATATCAGTTTATACACAAAAAACCCAGTGAGAATAAATATACACAAAATAAATAATACAACCATATAGAAATTGCAGGTACTGGGATGTAAAGGAATACCTAAAATAGAATAATAAAAAGCAACAACACAGTGTGAGACATATAAAAAGAGAAAATATTAGGATCTTATTGTAGGATTACCACTCACATGGCCCAGAGCTCTGCCAGGCTCTGTATAACAGGCTCAGAGGTGCCAATACTGGCTACACGATCCACTTGACAGCAGTAAGAGATGGGACATCAAATGTTGATAAAAGATATATATTTAGTTATATATATATATTTTTAAATTCTTTATTTTGTCTTGTGCATAGATTGACAACATGCGTGTAGCGCCACGACAGCGTCTACATGCATTTCCTTAACATTTCACATTGTGACAGTTTAGACAGCACATTTTTTATAATAATGAGAATATCAAACTATTAAACATCATTTTCATGTTATAACAGGCATAGCTAGACATGCATAGAACAATGCTGGTTGCGCTTAAGATATGGAGCAGGCTGGTCGTTTAAATGTATGTCTTCGTAGCGCATTAAAAACTAAAAATAAGAGAAGTAAATATAGTGTTAAGTATTAAGTAAGATGAGGTGTCAGCATTTTTTGTTTTGTACAACATGTATATAACAGGCTATGTAGGGTCAGTAGTTTGCGCCAGAATTACTACGTTAAGTACGCGGTTGACAGAGGCAGTTACGCTTAAGGGTCTGTAGCAATACATTTTGAGGCGGGAAGCATTTGTACCTAAGGCTATATTACGGTAGTTGTGGTTCTCGCTTTGTTAGTCGTCAGGATGGGCTTGACATAGAACAGAAAGCAGAGGAGTGCCAAAAGGGGAAGGCATTACATGTACATGGTTTAGCTATACTATGGTTATATACTGATAATACAGGCAATAGATAAGAACACATTGGCGTGGCATCCCTGGGGACTAGCTAGCAATGAGATTGATTAGCAGTTGATTGGGTAACCTGCATTTAAGGCAATCAGTCTTCTTGTGAGACCAGGGCGTCTACATACAACAGTCCCAAGCGATGCCCCACATCCCCCCAGCCTCAACAGTGTGACACATCCACTACCTGCACCAGACCTGGGTAGTGGGTACTGCAAAAGTCCACATGAGTGTTCAGCCCACACCACAGGGTGAGATGGTGCTGTGAGATTTGGTAGCCAGTTCATCGGGTTGTGGCCTGAACGCGGCCCGCTCACTTGGTGATGTGCTGATGGCTTTGCTTGTGTGGCAAGGTAGGTGCCCCTTCCGGGTCCCCCCCCCCTGTTGGCTGTGCTCTCTGCCGGGTAGCCGGGTAGCGGCCCTGCTGCAACGTGGTCTGAATCTTGCGGCCCGAGGGATGGTAGGTAGGGATGGCAGGGTTTGGCTTGGGCTGTCGTCTGTATTGTTGCGGTACTGTGTGCTTTCTCTCACCACTCCGTTGAGCTGGTCTTCTGCACTTCAGTTCAGAACTTCAACACTTCAGAACTTCGGGACTTCGGAACTTCAGTACTTCAGGACTTTGGGTAAGTGTAGGGTTAGGGTTAGGGGTAGGGTTATAGTAGGGTTAGAGGTAGGGTTAGGGTAGGGGAAAGGGTAGGGTTAGGATAGGGTTAGGGATAGGGGTAGGGTTAGAGGTAGGTTTAGGGTAGGGTTAGGGTTGGTTTAGGAGTAGGGTTAGGGTAGGGTTAAGGTAGGATTAACGGTAGGGTTAGGGTGGGGTAGGGTTAGGGTTGGTTTAGGAGTAGGGTTAGAGGTAGGGTTAGGGTACGGGTAGGGTTAGGGATAGGAGTAGGGTTAGGGATAGGAGTAGGGTTAGGTGTAGGGTTAGGGGTAGGTTTAAGGGTAGGGGTAGGGTTAAAGGTAAGGTTAGGGTAGGGTTAGGGTAGGGTTAAGGGTTAGGGTAGAGTTAGGGGTAGGGTTAGGTTAGGGGTAGGGTTAGGGTAGGGGTTGGGGTAGTGTAGGGTTAGGGTTATCCTACCTTAACCCAAACCCTACCTCTAACCCTACTCCTAAACCAACCCTAACCCTACCCTAACCAAAGGACTTGTTATAATCGGAGGGGACAAACTTTAAACCTTTTGTTAAAACTTTAATCTTAGAAGTGGAACTTTTAGGTTTTATCAATTGACTTTAACTTGTTCCACCACCATTCAAGTTGATTACCCTGAAGCGATTTTCTTGTGGATTGTATTTGGAATTTAAAATAAATATAAATGTTATCAATATTTGATGTCCCATCTCCTACTGCTGTCAAATGGATCGTGTAGCCAGTATTGGCACCTCAGAGCTTGTTATTATGGCACGACTCTGAGCCATGTGAGTGATAGTCCTACAATAAGATCCTAATATTTTCTCTTTTTATATGGTTCACATTATGTTGTTGCTTTTTATTATTCTATTTTAGGTATTACTTTATATCCCAGTACCTGCAATTTATATATGATTGTATTATTTATTTTGTATATACCGTATATACTCGAGTATAAGCCGACCCGAATATAAGCCGAGGCCCCTAATTTTACCCAAAAAAACTGGGAAAACTTATTGACTCGAGTATAAGACTAGGGTGGAAAATGCAGCAGCTACTGGTAAATTTCTAAATAAAATTAGATCCTAAAAAAGTTATATTAACTGAATATTTATTTACAGTGTGTGTTTATAATGAATGCAGTGTGTGTGTGTGTGTGTATGAATGCAGTGTGTATATGAATGCTGTGTGTGTATGCAGTGTGTATATAATGAATGGAGTGCAGTGCGTGTATATGAGTGCAGTGCGTGTATATGAGTGCAGTGTGTGTATAATGAATGCAGTGCAGTGTGTATGAGTGCAGTGCAGTGTGTGTATATGAGTGCAGTGTGTGAGTGCAGTGTGTATATAATGAATGCAGTGTGTATGTATTAGTGCAGTGTGTATGTATGAATGCAGTGTGTATATAATGAATGGAGTGCAGTGTGTGTATATGAGTGCAGTGTGTATATAATGAATGCAGTGCAGTGTGGGTATATGAGTGCAGTGTGTGTATGAATGCAGTGTGTATATAATGAATGGAGTACAGTGTGTGTATATGAGTGCAGTGTGTGTGTATGAGTGCAGTGTGTGTATGAGTGCAGTGTGTGTATGAGTGCAGTGTGTGTGTGTGTATGAGTGCAGTGTGTGTGTATGAGTGCAGTGTGTGTGTATGAGTGCAGTGTGTATGCAGTGTGTTTATAATGAATGCAGTGCAGTGTGCGTGTATGAGTGCAGTGCAGTGTGTATATAATGAATGCAGTGCAGTGTGTATGAGTGCAGTGTGAATGCAGTGTGTGTATGTGTGTATGTATGAATGCAGTGAGTATGCCGTGTGTGTATGAATGCAGTGTGTATATATAATGAATGCAGTGCAGTGTGTGTATATAATGAATGCAGTGCAGTGTGTGTATGAGTGTGTGTATGAATGCAGTGTGTGTGAGTGCAGTGTGTGTGTGTGTGTGTGAGTGCAGAGCATTGGTGGGGGTGGGCATTTTATTAATTATTATTATTTAATTATTACTGTAATATATATATATTTTAATGTTGTTATTATTTTTTTTTTATTATTATTATTTTTTTTTTTATATTATTTTTTAAATTTATTTTTTCGTCCCCCCTCCCTGCTTGTTAGCTGGCCAGGGAGGGGGGCTCTCACTCCCTGGTGGTCCAGTGGATGGGCTGTAGGAGGGGGGCTGCCAGGTAGCTGTAACTTACCTTCACCGCAGCTCCTGTCAGCTCCCTTCTCTCTCCTCTGTCCGTGCAGCTCCCAGGTCAGCTTCCTCTGCAACTCTCGCGGCCGCGCGGAGCGTTGCCACGGTAACCCGTGGCAACGCTCTGACCCCGCGGCTCTCACGAGAGTTGCAGAGGAAGCTGACCTGGGAGCTGCACGGACGGAGGAGAGAGAAGGGAGCTGACAGGAGCTGCGGTGAAGGTAAGTTACAGCTTCCTGACAGCCCCCGGTCCTTGTCTGTATTATGGCAATGAAAATTGCCATAATACAGACAACTGACTCGAGTATAAGACGAGTGAGTGTTTTTCAGCACAAAAAATGTGCTGAAAAACTCATCTTATACTCGAGTATATACAGTATTTATTATCACTGGGGTTTTTTTGTGTATAAACTGATATTTATATTCTGTATCTTTCCCACAGGAAAGCATTGGGAGGGTATAGCGCATGTGCGGCAAAAACACTGTGCAGCACTGGACTCGGAAGCTCCCCTAGTGGCTGTCTGAGTGTGCCACTAGAGGTGTTCCTAGGCAGCAATGTAAACACTGCCTTTTCTCTGAAAAGGTAGTGTTTACAGTGCTAAAACTGCAGAAACAAGCAATAGACATCAGAACCACTACATTAAGTTGTAGTGGTTCTGGTGACTATAGTGTTCCTTATATTAAAGGGACACTGTAGGCACCCAGATCACTTCTGCCAATTGGAGCGGTTTGGGTGCCTTGCCCCTCTCCCCATAGCCCTGTTAGTCAAAACACTGTGGTTACAGGGCTAATCCAACCTCTAGTTGCTGTCTCTCAGACAGCCGATAGATGGTGCTTCCATGTTCTAAAAGTGTTTTAAATGACGTTCGATGTCCCCACGCTCTGCACGTTGAGCATGGCCGGAATCTGCCTAGGAAGCTTTGACTAATGCTTTCCTATGGGGAGGTCTAATGCAGCACATGCACATTAGGTCTCCCTCGCCAGCAGCCAGCGGCATGGAGGAGCAGGTTCGGAGCTGAGTCAGCGCCGAGGGACATCGGCGCTGGGCCCAGGTAAGTGACTGAAGGGGTTATTAACCCATTGAGTACCGCAGGAAGGGGCCTTGACAGAAGGGGAAGCTATCGTGCCAGGAAAAGGAGTTTGTTTTCCTGGCACTATAGTTTCCCTTTAACCACGAGCTAAGCCATGGAAGTCATAATCCATGTGGATATAATGAATGGCTATAATAGTTATACATATTAATCATGTTTAAGGACATGCATGGAGAGGAGTTCACTGTGTAAAGCTTTACTTGCTGTACAATATATTAAATACTATGAGAACATCAGAGCATATCAGGGTTATTTACTGAAGTAAGAATTGTTGGGAATTCAAAGTGAATTGAAAATTTTAGACCAAAATAGATTAAATGTTACACAATGTTAGTTGTAGCAACAGTCATGTGGGAAAGCTTGAAATTGATAGACTTGAGTAATTTTTTTTCAACCTAAATTATTTTATTAAGTTACAGAAGTACGTCATGGCCAAATCTATTTTTGTATCGGTGAATGTCCGTAGCTTACAGATACAGACGTGTTCATCAATGAAGCTTTCCCCCCATCTCTCTTAACCCTTAGGCCTCCTGTATTAACCCTTTGCACTCTGTGCTCCTATTAAGTTAATAAAAACAGACTGACAGGAGCAGAAATTTGAAAAAATTTGAAACCTTCAGCCAACTCCTATTAAGTTAATAGGGATATGGATTACAAGGGGTTTACAGTGATGTTTGAAAACATTCACACAAGGAAAAACTGGAGGTTTTGCTATGACCTTGCTCACATCATAACATTTTGGATTCCTACCAAGCACTCCCTAACAGTGAGGTGTCTGTACTCTCCTATCTTCATTATTCCCAGTGGATTTATACCTAATCCTGATTAAAACAGAGACTTTTTATTCCTCTGAATAAGATGTTTTATATCACCTATAGTTATGTTTTCCTCTCGTTTTCCTGATCTAAATTTTCTATTTTTTTTTTCTCATTGTCACTTTTATTTAGAGATAATCATGTGAGTTATTTACTAAGCTCGGAATTGAACATAATTCTCTCTTCATTCCTCCAATGTCCATAATATGAGTAATAGTATGTTGGATATTAAAGGGACACTATAGTCACCTGAACAACTTTAGCTTAATGAAGCAGTTTTGGTGTATAGAACATGCCCCTGCAGCCTCACTGCTCAATCCTCTGCCATTTAGGAGTTAAATCCCTTTGTTTATGAACCCTAGTCACACCTCCCTGCATGTGACTTGCACAGCCTTCCATAAACACTTCCTATATAGAGAGCCCTATTTTGGCTTTTATTGCAAGTTCTGTTTAAATAAGATTTTTTTTATCCCCTGCTATGTTAATAGCTTGCTAGACCCTGCAAGAGCCTCCTGTATGTGATTAGAGTTCAATTTAGAGATTGAGATCCAATTATTTAAGGTAAATTACATCTGTTTGAAAGTGAAACCAGTTTTTTTTTTTTTTTTTTCATGCAGGCTCTGTCAATCATAGCCAGGGGAGGTGTGGCTAGGGCTGCATAAACAGAAACAAAGTGATTTCACTCCTAAATGACAGTGAATTGAGCAGTGAAATTGCAGGGGAATGATCTATACACTAAAACTGCTTCATTTAGCTAAAGTAATTTAGGTGACTATAGTGTTCCTATAGTTAACATCCACACCCCAGGCCATTCTTGAAATTCTGTCTGTGTATCTTTCCGAGTCAAATTATTTGATTTTATTATGTTTGTATATGAACAATAAAATGATAGGTTACCATTACTTTATTGGCATGTTTCCATTTTATTGGATACATGTCAGTAAAGTAATGATAACCTCTTATTTGCTGTAAAATGCAGGTTTTCTGGAGCAGCAAAAGTAGAATAAAACAGACACAGACACAATGTTTAGTTACACAATGTAACTAAACCTTCTTAATGTTGTGCTATTTTTTTTATGTAAATTAAATTTGAAATATTATAATGTTAACCTTAAGTGCCCTCTTCCCATCATGTGCCCTCTCCTAGAGGTGGAACTCCGTGACATCATGTAATTGGGTTACAATAAAAGTAATGAGTTGGTCACGTGACAGTGACTGTAAGAGTGAGTTATATTCTAGCTTTCACTGAATACTATAGTGTCAGGGATGTAAACAGGTAAAACCACTGTTTAGGTTCCAGGTCCCCTTGCCTCCCTTTAAGAAGGTGATTTTATTCCTTTTTTCCAGCACTGCCCCACCTCTGTGGTCGAGATCATCAAATTTGAAGCACTTGGAGGCTATTGTGAATGCGTGGCAATCCGCAGCACAGCTCCAATCAGCATCTCCTCATAGTGATGCATTACTATGGGGAGCATTCAGTGTCTCAAATGAAGGTCAGTGCTGATTCAGGAAGTACCTCTACTTGTGTTACTAGGCAGCAATGTAAACACTTGTCTTTTCTCTGAAAAAGCAGTGTTTACATTAAAAAGACACCATAATGACTACATTAAGGTTGTTGAAATGCGTAACTGCTCTGGTGGCTATGATGTCCCTTTAAGGAGTGAAATACTGTACTGGAAAACCTGCTGTATTACCATGAAAACATTTGTGTTACCGTAAAAACATCCCCAGGCACAGCTTGCCCTTGGTTATTATTGTTTTAAATATCTACCAAGCACCAACATGTTCTGCAGCACTGTACAATGAAAATATAAACCTACACAAACTATGATGTCAAGTGAATGATTCAACAATAACAGACCTTGTTTAAGGAATCAGAGGCTACGCATTTCAGTAGAACACAAACATGTTTCATAAAAAAAAAAAAAGCTTCATACAATGGCGTTGAAATAAAAATACTGTATGTTTTCCAAATAAGCAAAATGTGCTTAATTTAGTTTATTATAAATATTATAATATGATGTCATTATGTAGCCACTAATTCAATTTTTATTCACTAAACATTCAATTTAGTTATTTTATGAGAATTTTCCAAAATTCAAACTGAATTTGTAGTGGATTTCAAATTCTACAAGGTTAGTCACTAAAGTGAGAATTCAAAGTGAATTTTAAATTTGAGGTGAAAAGAGCAAAACTGGAAAAAAAAAAAAGTCAGCTATGCTAAGTCTAACAGTACTGCTAAGTTTAATTTGATATTTACTTTAAATTTTCACCTTAGTAAATAATCCCGCAAGGCTAAAACAACCAAATTGAAAACATGGCTGACTTGTATTATCAGTTTATCTGTTTTGGCCTCACTTTTTTAAATTCACTTAGAATTTTTAACAATTAAATTTAAGACACAATAAAAAAGTGCAATATATCAAAAACGAAAACAAAAACAAATCTGGCTTACTGCATGCCTGTTAGTCCCCCTTTCTTCCATTTTAGATAGTAAGGTTTGTTTCTATTTTAGTTTTGATATTTTGCACTTAATTTATTTTATAAATGTAACTGAATTTAATCCTTGTTTAGAGGATAGCTGGAAATCCTAAAGTGCAGACTGGCTACATGAAGAAATCTTCTTGAGGAAGGGTACATATATTATTTTTTAATTGATACATATCAAGAATATATATCCCATGCTAATCTGCCCAAAAAACTGGAATGTCAACAGGTCGATGAACTAAGGAAGTTACAGCCCCTAGAATGATGCAAAATCTACACTTTCTTGGGATAGTTACCTCTACCACTCCTCTACCACTCACGTGTCAGCTCCTTTCCTTCCCTTCTTACTAGCAGGCAGAAGCTCCTGGTATGCAGTCTAGGACAGAGAAAAAGGTGGATGTAGTAAGTGTAGCAGAAAGTGGAAGCAGCAAGAGTATTGCGAAGTCAGCTTTATGATAACAATTTTATATTTGTAATCAAAAGGAAAAAGGTCCAGGAACTCCAAGACTTAGGTAGGCATATTTATTATAACCAAAATCCAGTTGCTGGATATTTTGGTTCCAATGAATATGCCTATCTAAGTCTTGGAGGGCCTGGGCCTTTTTCCTTTTGATTACAAATTACTATTTTACCCTGATTGCTGACCCTTCGTTGGGTTTTTATTATTATTATTATTATTATTATGTTATTATTTATATTTATTATTTATTGATTGCACCCAAGTTTATACATGGATGAGTGTAGTTCCTTGATTGACATCTGAACTACTTTATATTTAGCCAGTCCACAAAGATTTGTTCCCCTACATCCCTCCTAAATTCCCATACTTAATTCCTTCTACACAAAGCAAGATCATGTGAAGAGTAGAAAAAAAATATCAATGGGCCGATTCTATGGGCATGAGTCCGGAGCTTCAGCTATTTTATTGCAGCCCTGCTTGTCATTACGTGTTACTTTGAAGTCTTACTTCCCTGATTTTTAGAGAGTTGTGATGAGTTAACAACCATGAAAATAAAACAATAACAAAAAGTTGACACAAACCATGTAATCTATAAGTAAGGGGTTTCATGTGTCCACTCACATGTTGTGGCTGTACAACTCCTACAATTCTCTGCCATTCAGAGACATAGTTCTACACCTCTTATTTACGGTCAGTTTGAAAATAAAACCCTTGTAACTGAGCTCAGTAAATATTGGCCTACAATTTGCAACGTATAACGTAGCCACAAATACCAGTTATTAAAACCTAATTTTTTTTTTATTTTTTTTTTTTTTTAAATGGCATAAATAATAGCAAGAGTATAAGGTTACAGAAATCAATATATCTGTGGGAGCTTATCCCTGCATCTTCAACTAAATGTAAAAAGGAGAACTCATTGACAACACATTTTTACCATATCTGCTCTGAAACAATTACATGAATACACTATATGTTTTTATAATACACAGCTGTAATCAGACTTATTCAACCCCCATTGAAAATCAGGTTCATTATCAAAATGTACAGACTTTCAGCTGTTTGCAATGAACAAATCAAACAGGAGCAGTTGAAATGGTTCAACGCAATGACTGCTTCAAGAGGTTTACATTTTTAGACTGGAGAAGTCATAATTTACATTTTCAGTTAAATTTGGTGAAACCACTTGAAGCATTCGTGGTGTTGAGTTATTTAAATTGCTTTAGTTTCATTTGTTTATTGCAAACAGTTGAAATCCTATAAATTTTAATAATTAACCTGATTTTCAATGCGTGTTGAATAATTATGATTACAACTGTAGTTAAGGTGTCCTCAAATAGAAGCTACAGGGCATTCCACTATAGCCATCGTGTAGATGCAAATGAGTTACTGGAAGCTAAATCGGGATAATGTAACCACTGCTGTGGTTTATGCCAATAGGATAACTTAGCATCTTGAGAATTGTACTCCATATCAGCTAGACACTGAGGCCTTAGCTATCCCAAGGTGTAATCTTTGTATCGCCAGAGGGCCGAGTATGTGAATCCCAAGTACTACTTTCTCATTAGCCCTCTAATCCTCAAATATGTCTTCTTAATACAACATTTAAGTTATTGTTTCCTCTTTCTGGAAGAATTAAGACATAGGGACATGTGTTCCTACAGCAGTAACATTCTAGAACAATAATCATTTTACTGACTAATTTTTTTTCCAAGTAGCGTTGACTCAGCAGAAGACATGTGCCTGGGATGCTTGTGGAACTAACAAACAGGTACATCAGGTTTTGACTAATAGTCGCTGCATTGAGAAATGGGGTAGGAGTGTCACTCTGCTTTGAACTAATGATCTCTCCCAGTTCCTCTGCAACAGCTGGTATTATGAGGAATGCCTCTAGATAGAAGAAAGCATTGGGTAGCTCTGTAGGATGCAGTCTTTGTAATCTGCCAAATATTATTGTGGCTAATGTGGCAGCATTGGGCTTCTGGTAAAATTGGATTCCTAGAAATCAGGATAAGAATCATGGACCTTGTAATTTGCTCGATGCTATGCATTATCTTTTATGGCATAGGGCAGGGGAATGCTCAGACCTGCCCGATTACTACAGACATGGAGATGCTAACATTTGAAGCAGTGGATACCGGAGGGAATATTACAGTTGAGGAAAAAGACTGGGGCTCGCTCTCCCCCCTCTTTAGAATGAGTAACTTGTTTCTGGATGCCGTACAGCCACACCAATTCCCAGAAGGTAGGGCAAATTGACATCAAAATGTGAGATAATGACATGGGATAATAGCATAAATCACGGATCTTACAAAAAATGTATTAATTGTTCTGACTCTAGCTAGAAGATCTACCACTGTCACATAAAGCTTTAAATCTAATTGAGCAGCTGCAAACATTGGACAAGATATAAACAAAAAATTGTTGATTTAATGTCATCTTGTAAACAGACTGTCAGGGCTGCCAGCACCTAGAATGGTCTAGAAGTACAAACAGTGAGTGATGGTAGCTGGCCTTGCAAAGTTATACATGTAAAGAGCAGTGGTGCCTAGCTGTAATGGGAGTACATGCAGTAAATGGTAGGGCTTAGCCAAATGCAGAACTATATATAGTCACATTATCAGTAACTTACCTTGAATGGTATGTAGGGAAAGTGGGTTGGTATCGCTATTTAGTTATCAATACTAGCAAGTATCCTGCAGAAATACAATCTAAAAAATGTAAATGAGACAGAACGCAAATAGCGTAATAATAATGCAAAAACACCAATAAAATGATGGGGTAATAATTGCACTCACAAAAGTGAATTTGATTGCAGGCACATAAAAAAATACTTAATCGTGGGAAACTTTCTTATTTTCTTTTTCTTTATAGTCAAAACATAAAAGGAAGAAAGAGAGACAAATACATAGTGTAATATAGATTGCACTCGCAGGAGAAAAGTCCAAATCAGGCACATCAAAACCATTCTCTGGAATCAGGACCTTGCTGGGGTTCTTGGAGAAAATAATAGTGTAGCAGCAATTTGGACGAAAAGTTAGAAAAACACACTGGTACAAAATAAAATAATAAAACACTAATACAAAACAAACTCTATAGAAGTCTCAAGCCCTACATGTTTTATCCAATGCAGGACTTCCTAAGGGAAATCTGTAAAATAGGTATCCTTGATTGACTGATGGCATTTCGGAAAGGGGCGAAACTGGAAATTTAAATTGGAAAAGCGTAGAGACCTATTTTACAGATGCCCCTGAGGAAGTCCTGCGTAGGGCTTGAGACATCTATAGTGTTTGTTTTATACTAGTGCTTTATTATTTTATTTTTTTATCAGTGTGTTTTTCTAACTTTTTGTCCAAATTGCTGCCTTACTATTATTTCCTCCAAGAAACCAAGGTCCTGGTTCCAGAGAGTGATTTTGATGTGCCTGATTTGGATTTTTATCCAGTGAGTGCAATCTAATAAAGCAGAAATACAATCTAAAAAATGTAAATGAGACAGAACGCAAATAGCGTAATAATAATGCAAAAACACCAATAAAAGGATGGGGTAATAATTGCACTCACAAAAGTGAATTTGATTGCAGGCACATAAAAAAATACTTAATCGTGGGAAACTTTCTTATTTTCTTTTTCTTTATAGTCAAAACATAAAAGGAAGAAAGAGAGACAAATACATAGTGTTATATAGATTGCACTCGCAGGAGAAAAGTCCAAATCAGGCACATCAAAACCATTCTCTGGAATCAGGACCTTGCTGGGGTTCTTGGAGAAAATAATAGTGTAGCAGCAATTTGGACGAAAAGTTAGAAAAACACACTGGTACAAAATAAAATAATAAAACACTAATACAAAACAAACTCTATAGAAGTCTCAAGCCCTACATGTTTTATCCAATGCAGGACTTCCTAAGGGAAATCTGTAAAATAGGTATCCTTGATTGACTGATGGCATTTCGGAAAGGGGCGAAACTGGAAATTTAAATTGGAAAAGCGTAGAGACCTATTTTACAGATGCCCCTGAGGAAGTCCTGCGTAGGGCTTGAGACATCTATAGTGTTTGTTTTATACTAGTGCTTTATTATTTTATTTTTTTTATCAGTGTGTTTTTCTAACTTTTTGTCCAAATTGCTGCCACACTATTATTTCCTCCAAGAAACCAAGGTCCTGGTTCCAGAGAGTGATTTTGATGTGCCTGATTTGGATTTTTATCCAGTGAGTGCAATCTAATAAAGCTGTGTCATTTTATTTGGGAATACTACACTATGTATTTGTCTCTATTCCTTCCTTTTATGTTTTTAACATAAAGAAAAAGAAAATAAGAAGGTTTTCCACGATTATGTCTTTTGTACGTGCCTGCAATCAAATTCACTTTTGTTAGTGCAATTTTTACCCCATTCTTTTATTGGTGTTTTTGCATTATTACGCTATTTGCATTCTGTCTCATTTACATTTTTTAGATTGTATTTGTATATGGCTTTAAAGAAGACATGAGGAGTCTTCTTAAAATCTCAGAATTTTAAGGGTAAATCTTTGTATTATTTTTACCCACTTTTCTATGGTGGTCACTGTATTGTATTGTGGTGTAACTTTTTTTTGTATCACTTATCATGCAGAAATGTATGAACAGTAGATGTCAATGTATCTATCATGTGAACATGGCCATTGGGGTTCATAGTGTATCCTTGTATAGTTAAGAGGACCATGAACATCAATGCCTGGTGTTGCTGTTCAGTGATCATTAGTACCTGGCCAAGTAATAAAATAAATAGGTTATTGTGACTGTCAATAAGGAGGTTTACCATGTGAGATTAATAGGTGCATATTGTTGATGGTGTTAGTGGGTATCAGGGTATATTGCACTAGTATAATCCAAGGATAGATCTGACTGCCATTCTGAAGGTCAGGAAGGAATTGTTTCCTAGTGTGTTGCAAAACTGAAGGAGTTTCAAACTTTTTTTTTTTGGCCTTCTTTTGACTCAACAGCAAAAACTTATACGAGAAAGACTGAACGTGGTGGACACAAGTCTCTTTTCAGTCTATGGAACTATGTCATCAGCTCTTGTACTCAAGTAGTCGGTACAGAAACATAAATATGGATCTTGAGGACCATTAAATTAGTGTGAAGGCTTCAGTGACCTTGGTAATCTGGCAATATCTACTAAGAGTGTAGAAAAATAGTGAATCCTTAATATGTGGAACAGTACCTCTTGTATATGACAAATTGAGTAATATTGTCTTTGTCTACGCAATCTATGCCAAAACCCAAACCCTGAAGCTCATTATTCACAGTATGCTTACTAAGGACTATATATATATGCTTTTTCTCTTATCATTCTTTTCAGATATGCTGCGTGTGGCATTAACAAATTCCTCATCTTTGCAAACATCGAGGGTGAGTAAAGAATGCTACAAGTTCCCATTACTAAAACCAGAGGAGACCTGCAGTAAAGCCCACACAAACAATGGTTCTCTAAATTAGGATCTCATTCCCTGCGTCCTGTATCACAGTTAATATGCTGGCTCATTAGACTCGGGAGAATATAAATGTACATCTCGTGTAAATTCATTACTATATTACAATTCAGTACTTCTGCTAGAATCAGTATATTTCACTCCTAAGTAACACATTATAAATAAGTATTCTCTAACTGAATTAACACAATTGAAAGGAGCCAACTGATCCAAGAGCAGATAAAACAGCAAGCTCACTGAAAGTCTGTTGGTTTTACCAAGTTTGTCACAAGATTCCGGAAGGTCCACACTTATGGCCTTTGTACACCATTAAAGGAACAAACCAATTTTCAGAATCACTACACCCCACTGTAGGGGTTATGGTGCAATGAGTGTCACGGTAAGATGTCACACCATTTTAGCACAATTTGACAACTTATCTGGATCCTGCTGGGCTCCTGCAGCAGCAAGCTGGATGTCTCTGTTGAGTAAGGCACAACCAATGCAGGACCACCCTTGCTGGCTGAGTGCTCTTTGCTGACATTCTCAGCCAATGAGTGCATTCCCGCATAGTTCTGCTTTGTTCTATACATCAATCTGGGCTTCTTTTACTGGAGAAGAACGAATGCAGAGGATGCGGGAGAGTTGAGAAAACTATAGAAATAGAGGGTAGAAGTCAATATTAGGCATGTGGATATTTGTTTAATTTTAATTTAAAATGAATTAATTTTCTAATTTTGGTTCTTCTGAAATTTAGAAAACATCAATTTGTTTAAAGTGAATTTCATTAAAAAAAAGTGTTAATTTCCGAAATTCAGAAGTTCATTATTCCCTATGTAGAATTAATGAAGGTGGCAGCCACACAGTACCAATTTAGGGAGTTATCTGTTAAACTGCTGAAAGATTAAAATAGAAAGAAAAAAAAACTTTTCCTCATTTTGCTCTTTCAGCTGTATAGTGGATAACTCCCTAATTTGATATCCTTACAGGGCATCAACATAAAGATCCCAATTACCAAATAAGGGAGTTATCTGCTAAACACCACCCTATTTTACCCTAATGCACCTTAATTTAGTTATATGGTATGAGTATTACGCTATGTGTTTTTCCCTCTCTCTTTTTGCCCTGTTATTTATGTTATATACTTTTATAAGATTTGTGGAATCTGTGTATGTTTTATATATTTTTCCTTTTTACCTTATACTATATACCACTATGCTTGGTGAATTTTTATAGTGCTGTGCCCTCTTTATAGATTTGTTCATGTGTACCCTAATTTGGTATCCTTCAATATGGCAATCCCACGTAAAAGTACCAATATAGGGAGCTATCTGGTAAACTGCCAACAGGGCAAACTAAAAAAAACAAAAACTAAAAATGTTCTTAATTTTGCTCTTTCAGTTCTATAGTAGATAGCTCACTAGTTTGGTTTCTTTTGGTATTAGTCCCATATAAGGCTACCAATTAAGGGATTTATCTTCTAAACTTCTGAAACACCGATATTAAGAAAAGGCTTTTCTAAATTTTGCTCTTTTCGTTGTTTAGTAGGTATAATTAACTCCCTAATTAACAATCCTTATCAAAACAAATAGATCAAAAATAATTTGTTTTGATTTGTTTCAAATCCGTACCTTTTTTGTTTTTTTATGCTTTTCATGATTCAAAAATTCGAACACTTCCGAATTGACGAATTAAGATGAAATTAGATGCAGAATTCTTGGCATTTTGTAAGATATGGTGTCGTATTAAATCACCATGGAAACAAAATAAATGTTCCTACTGATTGTTCCACTATTCCAACTTTGCCCCCAGAATTGCTCTTCTTAGGTAATTCACTATGAGCAAGCTGTTCTTTGCAATATTTATTAAATCTTGGAGATGGATGAAATAACGAAATTGCGTATCTTTTTTCCTACCAAACTATGACACTGACTAGCACCTCTATCTACCGGAATGTAAAAACTTTAGAGCACATGGTGATATTTGTGATGTTCTCTCCCTAGGTGGTAAAATATGAGGCAGGGTATGTTACCTGCGCTGTGATTGCGGTTATCTTCATAATCTTTATGCTGGTATTCGGGATTACTTACTGTACATACCAGTGCCGAGGGAGAAGGATCTTCGCCAGTTGTGATGGAGTGTTCTGCCAGCGTACACCAATTTTCCTGGGCCTCATTATGACCTGCTGTATTTTGTTGTAAGTTTTCACTTGGCCCTACAAAAATGTCCTTTCCAGCAAGTTATTAGCCTTTTTCTTCTTCAGAATATGAATTGTCAATCACAATTTGGTTGTTAAACAGAAAGAGCTTACCTCCCCAAATGTCATAAAGAGGGGCATTTGTGTTTTAGGAACAGTGATTAGAGTCATATATTTATATATATTCAATGTTCAGGATTAAGTAATATGCTTTTTATGTCCTCCCCAATCCCAAGATTTAAAAGTAATTGTAATGTTATGAGAAGTTCTGGAGAACTGACCTAGAAGTAGATTTTCACATTCTTCATCTATCGAAGAATTATACACATTTCCTTTTCAACTACCCACAGTTCAAGAGATTATCATTCTCTGAATGCCTTTAACTTTGCTGTGTGAATACTTGATAATAATCTAAAATTTATTGTTACATGTTTTTGTTATAAATATGTTTGTCATCAATGTAAAAAAAAAAAAAAAATCACAAAATAGGAATTATTTGAAGCTCTCTGCAGAGCTTCTCTCAAATAATCAATATAATCAACCAAATTAAATCACAGTAATATTGCAGATAATTTGGTGGTGCTCACATTTTTGGGAGTATTTTACACATTGCACTTTCATTTTGATACCTGCTAGTGAGGACATAAACCATCGGTGGTGCTCATTAAAATATAGTTTATTACTAGTTTGTTAAAGGGACACTATAGTCACCTGAACAACTTTTGCTTTATGAAGCAGTTTTGGTGTATAGAACATGCCCCTGCAGCCTCACTGCTCAATCCTCTGCCATTTAGGAGTTAAATCCCTTTGTTTATGAACCCTAGTCACACCTCCCTGCATGTGACTTGCACAGCCATCCATAAACACTTCCTGTAAAGAGAGCCCTATTTAGGCTTTCTTTATTGCAAGTTCTGTTTAATTAAGATTTTCTTATCCCCTGCTATGTTAATAGCTTGCTAGACCCTGCAAGAGCCTCCTGTATGTGATTAAAGTTCAATTTAGAGACTGAGATACAATTATTTAAGGTAAATTACATCTGTTTGAAAGTGAAACCAGTTTTTTATTTTCCTGCAGGCTCTGTCAATCATAGCCAGGGTAGGTGTGGCTAGGGCTGCATAAACAGAAACAAAGTGATTTAAAGGACCACTCTAGTGCCAGGAAAACATACTCATTTTCCTGGCACTAGAGTGCCCTGAGGGTGCCCCCACCCTCAGGGTCCCCCTCCCGCCCGGCTCTGGAAAGGGGAAAAGGGGTAAAACTTACCTTTTTCCAGCGCTGGGCGGGGAGCTCTCCTCCTCCTCTCCGCCTCCTCCGCCCCGTCGGCTGAATGCGCACGCGCGGCAAGAGCTGCGCGCGCATTCAGCCGGTCGCATAGGAAAGCATTTATAATGCTTTCCTATGGACGCTTGCGTGCTCTCACTGTGATTTTCACAGTGAGAATCACGCAAGCACCTCTAGCGGCTGTCAATGAGACAGCCACTAGAGGATTAGGGGGAAGGCTTAACCAATTTATAAACATAGCAGCTTCTCTGAAACTGCTATGTTTATAAAAAAATGGGTTAACCCTAGCTGGACCTGGCACCCAGACCACTTCATTAAGCTGAAGTGGTCTGGGTGCCTAGAGTGGTCCTTTAACTCCTAAATGACAGTGAATTGAGCAGTGAAATTGCATGGGAATGATCTATACACTAAAACTGCTTTACTTAGCTAAAGTAATTTAGGTGACTATAGTGTTCCTTTAACTGGAGTTGTCTGTATATCGTGGTAAAGTGTTTGAATGAGCAATACTTTGTCAGTCAGTGTATATTTTCTTTGAGATTTTCTTGAGATTATTGCTGCACTACTGTTTCCCTGTAAAGATGCTGCTGCACAGTGCTATACGGCTTATTTTTGTGAGAAAGTGTTCATCGGCACATCCCGGAAATAAGACATCCCCCGAAAACAAGCCCTAGGATATTTCAGGGGATGCTCGTAATATAATTTTCCCTGAGCATAGATTCGCGGGATTCCATGTGCTAGTAAACTAATCTATATTCGGGAAATTCCCCTTACATAGACCTGCTTTCATGCACATGCTTGCTACCATTTCCCCCCCGAAAATTAAGACATCCTCCCCAAAATAAGCCCTAGTGCATTTTTTTGTAGCAAAAATTCATTTTAAAAGGCCGGTCTTAGAAAGCAGACTTGTACTTAATGTGGAAAGCATTAAAGGTCAGCAGACTTGTACTGCATTACATTTACAGCTTCCCTAGTTCTGATTGGTTAGTAGACACTCTGTGCCTTTTGAATGAGGGTCTACTGTTGAACACCACTTTTTAGTTTTGTAGAACTGCATTTGATGTATGTGCTAATGCCAAATTAACTATAGTTTCCATTTTGAGACCCTCTACATCTGTCTGTCTATCCATGCATCTATTTTCTTTTTATATACTGCTTCCATCCACTGCATTTGTTAATAGATTTGGTGGTTCCCTACTATAATGGCCAGACAGACAACGAGAGACAGACAGACTGAGCAGCAGCGAAAACTAGAAACTTGTAATATGTATGAACTTTGTTCCTTTTCCTTTCTCCTGGAACTATGAATAAACTTCCTGATTTAGCTGGCATGGAAGTAAGCATCAAGTCTCATTACTCCTGCAACAAAGAGCTGGTGCTGTAAGGGAGGCAATACGATCTGTCACCTGACTCCATTTCAAGCCTACTGTCATGTCATCTTACCTCCAAAGATCCTTAGAGCCATTTAGAGCATGTTAATGCACCTGAAGCACTTTGGAAACAGAATTTGCGCAGTGGAACTAGAATCTTTTAAAACCCCTTTTCTGCAAGAGTGAACAGCTTCTGCAGGAAATAGATTAAGGTTATGTCCAACACTGTGTCACTTGCATTGTGATGCTATACTTAAATGCACTAATGCATAACAGCAATTAATATTCAATATTACTAATTGATTAAACCCACAGCAGGTCAGCGAAACCCAACAATTAGGCCTCCTTTAAGTGACTATTGTGGGGTCGGACATGATTTTGTAGATATGAGCCTGTTTATATCATTCATGGAAAGTATGGCCCAGTAAAACGATGCAGGGTCTTACAAACAAGCAAAAACATAGGAAACACTTTAACAGGATTTTACTGGGTGTTATGGAGAAAATTCTCAAGTAAATGACATGATCTGTCCATAGTTCAACTGCCAAATCATGTTTTCAAATCTCATACCATGAAGTGAAGAACACGATTCATTGCATGCTTGGAATAACACTGCACTCTTGGCATTGTTGAGACATGTCTGTTTCTAAAAGTCACTCACTCGAGCAGAAACTGCTATTTGCAGCTATTACTATTTTTAATACAGCTTTGTACAAATAATAATAATGCATGAACAGCATGATTCTGTCTTCCCAACTCTTCTGGCAGTATATAATCCACTGACAATATATCAGTCCACTGGCAGTGTATCACTCCTGTGACAGCATATCACTCCTCTGACAACCAGTGACGGAACTAGCATGGTCACAGGAGTTACAGCTGCGATCGACCTGTCAATCCAGGGGGCCTGGCTGCCCTGTGGACACCTGCTGATGCACTGGCCCATTGAGATAACGGAAATTTCCAGGTCAGCCGGTGCTCGGCCGCACCAGCCTGGGGTGCACAGTCATCCGGTGACTGGCAGGGGGGGAGCGCACAGCTCAGTGCTCCCTCTCTTGCCAGTCACTGCATGTAGCATGATCGAACGGACCATGGCCTGACTGACTGGAAGTGCTCACTGAGAGCAGCAAGTACTTCCTGTCAGATTGGGTATTATGGTCTGCTCCGCCACACTACATGGAGATGAGCAGGAACAGGATGCACAGGGGGATGAGACACATAAAAGGTTTGGGGGAGGATGAGACACATGGAGGATTTGGGGGGAATGTGACACATGGAGGAGCTGCGGGAGATAATGAGACAAATGGGGGACTGGGGGGGGGAGAATGAGACACATGGTAAGGCTGGGGTGGAATGAGGCATATAGATGGGCCTGGGGGAGAATTAGACACATAGAGGGGCTGAGGGGGATGAGACACATGGAGAGGTTGTAGGGGTTGGGACACATGAAGGGGCTTGGGGAGAATGAGACACATGGAGGGGCCGGGGGAGAAATGAGACACATGGGGAAGCTGTGTGGGGAGAATGAGACACATGGGGGGGGGGACAATTTTCCCACTGGGATACAGTGGTGTATATGTAAAGTATGTCCCTTCGTTGACAGTATATCACTCCTCTGACAGCATATCAGACATATCTCATATATCAATATTTTACATATGAGTCAGACATGCTAAACAAGCTGCTCGCCAGCACTCAGCACATTAATAATATGGGCAAAATTGATATAAGCAACCTGTAAGGAAGTGTTCCAGCTGTCTGATTGTCTGTCTTATAGCATCTATTATGTTTTACAAATTGCAGCAGCTACAGCCCACTCATAAATGATGCTTTCAATACTGAAAACAATTTTATTGATATAAAGAACCAGGTATGGCACTGTCACTTTAGAGTATACTGTAGATTTGTTATGGTAAATGCTGATTGGTCTGATTCAGGATGTTTCATATTATGTTTGTTTATCAGTCAATGGACGAAAGGGGGAGCCGATATCCTCACAGCCAATATCCTCATATGTCCAGGTTCGAAGCCATGAGCTTCTACCCCTGTGGCACAGGATGGTGCTTAGCAATAGTTCTGGCTTTTTATATTCAGTTTTTAAATACTCTTTACTATCTGTTTCCTATCCCTCTTCACTATACCATGCCTATAGTGGTATTATTCACATTGACTTATTTTTCTCCTGGTCAAGTGAGTGGCCTTAATGCACACTCCTCATTATGGGATGTAAAACTACTGGCCATGCTTCTGCCCACTTTTGGGTGGATGCAAACCATAAACAAATACCATCCAGATAGAGAGTATTGTCTTAGTGAGGGGAAGCCGGGCATGATCCGGCTGAGAAGGGCAGCTTCTCCCTTATGGATAACTTACACATACATAGCCTAAGTGTTTTCCCCTATAGACCCCCATGAAGATACTTAGTTACAATGTCAGAGGACCAAATCTCCCTGTGCAGAGACATCACTTATACAGAGACCTTAGATCCCAGGGGTCAGACATTATCTGCCTACAGGAAACTTATTTCAAACTTAATGACCACCCAATGACCACCCTCTCCTTATCAATACCACTCTATGTCACCCACGAAATCCAAGAGCATCAACTAAGCTCATGCGACATTGATACAGGAGGAAGATATATTATACTAGTAGGGAAGCTCAATAACATTCCATACACGACTGTAAACAATATGTACCCAACACCGAACATTGGAATTTCATACAAAAAAATCTAAACAAGATGAATTCAGTGCAATAGGGTATGATAGTGATTTGTGGAGATTTTAACCACATTTTCAACCCAGTCCTGGATACTACCTTACCACCCAGCAGCACTAGAGACCGCACACTCCGATATCACTGTAACTCTATGATTAAATTACTCAGATGTCTGGAGAATATTACACACAGGTGGTAGGGAAAACACTCTTTTCTCCGCTGTCCACAATACATACTCTAAAATAGATGGATTTCTTATGATGGGCTCATCACTTAATCAAGTGTTACTCTGTGACATTGAGCCGATAGTCTAGTCAGACCACGACCCGGGTACCTTAGAGTTATAATATGTTTTGCCATTACTTTACTTAAAATACCACACAAGACCTACAACAGCATACTATATGGCAATCCCACAAATCCGTTACATACAGCCTATTGATAAGACCTGCGTCCTATCTACACAAAAGCTCAAAAACTCAACTGCTGAGATGGCAAACTCAGCTGTATCACCTCACTGCACAACATCAACGAAAACCAACCTTAGAGTTGAGAACTCAAATAACAGATATCACTAAAAAGATACACCAATATGCATTAAATAAAGTGGACTATCAATTATGAAAATAAAAACCAACCCACTACTCCCAGGGTAACAAATAGTAGATATACAGGTAAAAAGAAATAGAAACAAAAATAATACTACAATAAAAAGACACAAATAATAGATATACACTTAGAATAATAAAAAAATATATATATACATTATTATTTTTAATATTCTACATGTATATCTATTGTCTTTTTATTGTAGCATTATTTTTGTTTCTATTTCTTCTTTGTTGCCAGTTCTTGTTCTTCTTAGTCCCCATTAGTTGGACTTTTTTAGACCTATTAAATGTTGTTTTAATACCGATTTTTGAACCATTCAGTATTCCATTTCCATTTGTTTTTTGCTGCATCCTCCAATTCTCATTCTTTGTGTATTTATCCACAGGGGTTAACCCCCAACTAGGAGGTTTTGCAACTACGAGATCCATCTTTCTTTTTTTCTTTTCTTTCTTGTGAACCACTCCTATTATAAACTCAATATATCCAAAACCCAAGCGCTGAGCTTAGCATTAAACCAAGATCTGGTGGACTACTTTAATGTATCATTCTCGTTTGATTGGAGAGAGGACCATCTTACCTTTTTTTGGAATCCATATTAACAAATCGCCATAGTCCTTATTCGACCTGAATTATGGTGAACATTTACAAGAGTTTATCCAAAAGCTCCAATCCTGGGAGGATGGGTATCTATTGTGGCATGGCCGCATGGCTGCTTTCAAAATGTCACTGCTTCCACAGTTCCAATAGTTCCAATATCTTATATGCACATTGCAAATCACTCTTGCTAAACAATACTAAATTAATTTACAGAAAGTAATCACTACATTTGTCTGGGCAGGCAAATGTGTTAGAGTGGCATCTGCAATACTCCAACTGCTGTTCTCAAAGGGAGGCCTAACTCTGCCAAATTTAAAACTATACTATAAAGCGGCAATAATAGTGACCTTAATAACAGCACATAAAATCGACAAGCTCCCCCAATGGGTAGAAATAAAGGCCTTTTGGTCTTGTAAGCCTGGGGTGCATCGTTTACTTTGGGTTCTTAAAGAGGCCAGACCACAAATGTAATCATTACTCAATAGTACCAAATTGACACTGCAAATGTGGGACCAATATCGTATATCCTTGTGCATAGAAGACCCCTACTCTCTAGCCACCCTAATTTATAGTTTGCATATAGTAAATTCCAAATTTAGATTATATCACATTTTCTATCCGCAAATGCACCAACATCCATCCGTTATTCCATATCACCGCTATGAAGGCCTTCCCTGACCTTTAAACCCAATTTTAACTATCACTCAGGGCCCTATTCTTATACCTGCAGCTTAAATCCGCCCTGCAGGTCACCTCATACGCACTAACGAATCCTACTCTGTCTATATGCGAAAACATGTGTCTTTAAGCTGATAAATAGAAAAAAACCCTCTTGACTATTTACAATACTCTAATACTCCAGCAAAATACAACTTCTCAAACATTTATTAGTGGCTGACACAGAGATCTTAATGCTACATTCACCAACAAGCAATGGTCTGAGGCGTTTATGGCGCACAAAGGCAATACTGCATGCGCATCACACATAGAAATTCTATGAAAATTACAATATTGATGGTACTATGTTCCAACTGGACTGGTGCCTATTTATCCAGGGACTTCGGACAAATGTTAGAGGTGTAATAAAGAGGTGGGCACTATGATCCATATCTGGTGGACTGTGGACATGCCCTACCATTCGGAGTTATTGCAACACAGTGAGAGACATAATTAACAAAACTCTTACGCCTGAGATGTGTTTATTATTTATGAGACTCAAACATTACCCCAAAATATTCCACATGTTGATATTCCAAACACTTATAGCTGCCAACACCCTGATAGCTTGAGGGTGGAAATCCACATCGATACCTGCCGAAGAAACATTGTTAAACCAAATCACAGTGAATTGTAATTATGAAGCTATGACACACACAGAGATTAGAACAGAAAATACCACTAAATGAGCAAGGGAAGTCTGGAAGCACTGCTGGGTGGATGGGAACACTTAGAATACATAACCTGCCGCGAAATGTCATATATAACAAGTTTGGGGGGGTTGTTATTACCAAAATTCTAATCGAATATCAATATGTAACTACAAATGTATCTGTCTAAACATATTCCAAACTGCCGACACACACGGCATGAGGTGGCATTACATGCATGGAGTTTTTTTCACTAGTGGTCAATTTACCTATGGATCTCACTGTACAGGGGGACTAACGCCTCACCTTGTCCATTATCCTTTAGCACTGCTTTCTTCAACAACATTCCCACGATGCCGTCCCAAACAAGATCACACTCAAACAAAGATAGCATTCACCAGATGTGATAAAGCACTAAATCCCACATGCAAATAAGTAAATTATTGTTAATGAGTTTTCTTCCCATTTCTTGTCGGTCCTTCCTCTATTCTCCTCTTCTGATGCACACGTACCCCAAGAATGTGGCAGTCTACTATCTACCACATTTGGGGGTCAAATACTTAATTGCAATAGCTGTGAGTCAATCCCAGCAATAGATCCAGCAGAAATCAATGTTTCCGCACATGATCCTGTCATTCTGATTTAGACAAACAAATATAGAGTTTGCCACTTTGACCCTGTCTTGTGCTGGGCACTCTGCAGTGATACCACACTATGCACACTAAAGGTGTAGATTAGTATATAATAATAATAATATAGCTGTGTTTGGCTTCTTAGTTATCACTATCCTGCCAAATATGTACATGATTGACTACAGTGTAAATGTAAAGATGGATGTATATAAGTCATGTATGGACTGTGCATGTTCTCCTCTACTATTCTTATGATTGTCTTGACTTGTAAAATCAATAAAAATTGTCAAATTGGAAAAACAAAAAGTGTAAGCTCACGTGCCGTCAAGGCAAAGCTCTTAGTGAGTCCTACACTAACAATTCACAGTGCTTCTCTCAGCTAAAAGGCAAGATATCTAATGAGACAGATAGAGGTATTGTCTGAACCCCTACATACTTATTAACCCTTAATAGGGAACACACAGGGTGGACGGCAGCACTGTAACATAGCTGTGTAATACAGAAGCAAATATAAATATACAAAACTTAAGCCCTGCGCTGAAACTTCCACTACTCCTGGATGGCAGCAATGGCTACAGTATTCATCCCCCAAATACATAGTATATAAACCAAAAAGAGTTACCTGCCTAACAGCAAAAGTAAGTACATTAACAATGATGGCAATCAATGTAGCATTATCCCAGGAATGCAGAGTGTGATGAATTCCGTGATACTGTATCATAAATGGTTACTTTCTATCACAGCAACAGATGGCTGTGACACACAAACTCATGTCAGTGTAAAAATAATTCATTACATAGTTTCTAAACAGCTTCATGTATAATGGGACATATTGCAAGGAGTGTATGAATAGTAATGTGCAAAATATAAGATATGATGAACGTGTTCAATTGTTTTTCTCTCTCTATACAACATTGCAGACTCCTCCCCTTTCTTCTTTATTTAATTATAATATGAGATATTTATATATATATAAATTTATATATATATGGCAGATCAATTAATTGGATGTATGAGTTGTATTCCTTAAACAGTACGGTGTAACATTTTGAGGACTAACTGGGAAGAGATGCACATTTCACAATTGTTTAATAAAATAAACCTTTCATCAAGTTTTGATAGGAAATAGATTTTTTTTTATTGGAATTTTTTAGAGAGATATACAGAAAATAAATTAGAAACTCATCCCTACGTTTAGTATACAACCAGATCTTTCAGTCATCCATGCACCTTTGATCAGACAGTTAAGTGACTACGGTTTTCCTTGCATCTGTGTAACAGAGAGTAACTGTCCGTTATCAAACACTGTCTGACCCAAGGTGTAAGTATATGGCTGAAGGATCCTGCCATATACTAAATGTAGAAATTAGGTTTTCTCCTTTATTTAACAAATAATCTATTTCTTTTCAAAACTTGGTGAAAGGTCTCTGCTGTTCTCCATGTCAGTCAATTCTTTGTCAGAGGTCTACAAGTGATTGACAAGTTATACATTGGCTAGCACTTCTGCTTAAGCAATATATATAGATGGAATTTTATGCTCACTAAAAGCAAGTATAACATATGTGTACCATGCCAGGTACACTTTAAATACCATGTTACACAAGTAGTGATGAAAATATGCAGAGTGTAATGAAATACATTTGAGGTATATGTAAGGGCGTATTCTCTAAAGTGCAAATTCAAATTGAATTTCAAAATCAAAATGTCCAAATAGCCAAACTGGAGACATTTTGTAAGTCTGCTGTACTTTCAGCTTAACTGTTGTGCTCTTACATTTGAAATTCACTCTGAATTCTCACTGAATAATCTTGGTAGTGTTTGTTTATTTTCCTCATGCACATTATTCCATTTAATAATAGTCTCTTCGGAATTATCAGGCAGCTTGAACTTTTTCAATACAAGTACTGATATATTTCACCCCCTTTGTCTCCTATTTAATAATCTTTGGAGCGTTCATTAATGTTTGACTTGTGCTGGGTCTGCCCCTGATCTGCCTCCTTCACAGTCTCAGGCAATCCTACAGGGAAGCATTGTGATTGGCGCAGAACAACACTTCTGATGATGTCAGCAGACAGCTTGCAGGTTTGATTCAGACAGGGCCAACAGCTTCAGGCTTGAATACAAGTAAGATTTTACTATATTTAGGGAGGTAAGATATGGCCAGGGGGGCTAGATGGTGGTTTTAACACTATAGGGTCAGAAATATGTTTGTGTTTCTGACCCTATAGTGCTCCTTTAAGTTAAGTTCACACTAGCAGATATTCTCCCATTTTCTGTGTACAATTTAGTAATCAAACATTTCCATATTTTTTTAAGTGCTGGTCTGGTGTGTTCCTTCTACCTCAATGAAAAAGTACAACAAGAGATGGGTCCAGGAATTCAAGAAATAAAACAGAGCATCCAGGACTTCCGCTATTCTATAAACAGCATCCCCCGGGTGAGTAAACATGGCAAACACAGGTCGTCCGGAAAAAAATAAATCACATATTTTTATATATACGTACTTATGGAGACTTTAGACTGTCACCTCTGACTTCAGCAAGGGTTTGGAAAGGCAGGACTTCCTTTCTCCCATCCCTTGGTAGTGACTGGAGAAAAGCAAAGTGTACTCTACTGCACTGACTTTTGGTTTTCTAACTGTTATGGACTATATTTCCCATAATGCTTAGTCAACCAACCTTGACTCCTTTACCACTATGTGCACATGCAAACACATGCAATATCCCATTGTGTTCCAATGCAAGGAAAAGTGGTATATAGCTAAAACCCCAAAACATGAAAGGTTTTGAGTTTCCAGGTCACAACCCACAATGTATCCAGAATGCATCCAAAGCAGCTTGAATGCAAAATGTTAACACAAAAAAGTGTTTCATTATGTTACCTTTAATAATCCATATATATTACTGGTGGCACATTTCACCCAAGGTATTCTTATCCCTTTGAAATGTCTTTAACCTTTCGTTTTTGTTTCAGTATAGCTGTTTGGGGTATAAGGGTTAATACTTAGGGAATGAATACAGAGAATGAAGATGTAGGGGATTTGCCTACACGCTTCATCGCTAATACGGGGAGACAGAACAATTCTCCTGGGAATGAGGTAAGAAATCAAAGCAAGGGACAAGCTGGAAATAGCAAGAGTTCAGCAAAGTGGTTACTTTGGAGGGAGATAAGGCACATCCAGCACTTATAAAGCACTAAAGGACATGAAGAGTGTACAGTAACTACCTTGAAGCTACATGGAGGAAGGTCACAGGGAATCTTGGGAATACTGCTAATGAGCTGTCCTGGAAACCTTTCAAATGATTAACTCTTAATAACCTGTGACAATTTCATTGACAGACTATATGTAGTTATGGAAGATATGTAAGGTAATCCAGCTGTCCTAAACTGAGTTACATTTATTTAAGCTGGGATTTCAACCATTACATGCTCTGGGCTTTTTCTTTTCGCTGACGATTCTCCCAGTACTAAATCCTGGCAGCTCTTTTTTTTATTATTATATAAAGCACCAAAACATTCTGCAGCGCTGAACAGCAGGAGGAATAACAAACATGTATATGCAACAAAACAAGTTGGACATGCAAGATCAGAGGTGTTCAGTGCCCTGCTCAAACAAGCTGGGGGAGTGGGGTAAAGTGACACAAGAGTTAAGGATACAATGTATTTCATGTAATGGATAGGTAGGAAGAGTTTACAATGAAGGATTAGTTTGTTAGCTATTAGCAGTTCCAGGAGAGAAGGTGGGATAGTGTGATGTAGGGAGGGAAACAGTTTAATTGATATGCCTTCTTGAAGAAGTAAGTTTCCAATGATTGCAATGGACACTGGGTAAGATTCTAATGGAGCAAGGAAGGGAGTACCAAAGGAACGGTGCAGCCCTAGCAAAGTCTTGAAGGCAAGAATCAGAAGTGTGAGTACGAACAAAGGTTAGTTGCAGGTAATCAGCAGAGTGCAGGGGCCTGGGTGGGACAGGAGCAGTGCTATGAATAGATTTGTAAGCGAAGACCAGAGGGTATGTGAGGACAGGAAGATGAGTCTTGCAGCAGCATTTATTATGGATACATATGGTATGGATATCTAGGGTATGGGGCATGTTGATATCAAAGGTCAACAGATGGTGGTCAGATGGAGGAAATGGAGAAATTAGAGGTGGTAAAGAGATTGATGAAGATGATATTAAGAGGGTTTCCAATTGTTTGAGTTGATTATTAGTCTATTGAATGAGGCCAAAAGAGAAAGAGAAGTCACATCTCCTCGGGGTATTGATTTGTATATTAAAGATGAGAGAAGGCTGGCCAGGGGTGGACGAGAAATTATAGCAACTCTTAAAGGGACGCTAAAGTCACCAGAACAACTATAGCTTATTGTATTTGTTCTGGTCAGTATAATCATTCCCTTCAAGCATTTTTCATGTAAGCACTGCCTTTTCATAGAAAAGGCAATGTTTACATTGCCCCCTAGGGACACCTCCAGTGGCCTCCTCAGATGGCTACTAGAGGTGCTTCCTGAGGCATTGCCGTTCAGCACCTCCAAGCTCTGCATGGAGACGCAGATTTTTTCTTATACAGCTGAATTGATTCAATGCATCTTTATGAGGAGGTGCTGATTGGCCAAGCCGCTACTATGGGAAAACATTGGAT